>NW_028174866.1:869770-927682 GCF_963971535.1 Notolepis coatsorum
GTTGATAATGATGTCTACAATGTTTTACTGTTTTTAAATTATCATTGTTAATTGTGATTGTCATATGTATCTCATGTTGTTATGTTTTGTGTTTTGTGTTGTCTTTCTGTGTGGACCCCAGGAAGACTAGCTCGCCACCTTTTAAACAATAAACAATGAACACACACACACACACACACACACACACACACACACACACACACACACACACATTTGGATTCTGTAATAGAAATATTATCATGTCATTATAGATCTGTGTTGAAATACATATTCTATCTCTGATAGCTTGACTAGTTTAATATGATCAACTAGTCTGACTACAGCCCAGACACTAGGCTACAGTCTGTGTGTGTCTCTTTAACAATGACCAAGGTTGAGGAGATATGACCATGGCCTTTACTCTTGTTCTATCTAGAAAGACATAACATAAGCCTAGACCCGTCTTTTGTTATTCATTTCTCTCACTAGGGCATATTTTGTTGACCTTTTCTTGTCATATCGGGTGTCTAAATGTACGTCGTTTCAGTTATGTATTTAATGTGTGTCTGATCAAGAGCTCTTGGTCACTTTGTGGTCAGAAGCTTTGTGTGTACAACATGTTGTCTCTGATGATAAACTGATCTCTGGTGAAGCAGATATTAAACTATGTTCTATATTTTTATACAAACTGACTCGATCTGAAATTCCTACAGCTTACTGTCATGGCTCATTCTAAATATTCCACAACAATTCTTAAGGCGAGACAGTACCCCCTAATAGGCAACAAAGATATTTGAATAGATATCACTATGAAACGTTCTCAGTTTGTTATGTACATACGGTATAAACTAAGAAAAAATATATTGCAAGTTTTCTGAATTGTATGTTTATATATGCAAATGAGGCACGTCCTCTATTGCCAAGACACGAATCCCCAACATGGATAATGCCAGATTCAAAAACTTGGTTTCATTTTGTTGATACATTCAAAACAAAACTTTTTCCAGAAGGGATGTCCTCTTATCAGCCCATAGTACATCAGGAAATACTGTACTGTCATAAAATAAATGTCAGCTAGTTTTGGTATAAAAGGTACTATAAACCCGGCTATGAATGATATATCAACAAACCCTTCTGTAATTAGAAGCAGATGGGAAGAAATGTGGAAAGTTTGGTGTGGGTAGGTACTAGGGAAATGGAGTTCCATGTCTTTGTGTGTACGTAAAGTGCATAAAAACTTGTTTTTGAGAAAACACCCTCAAAGTTCTGTATTGTAATTGTCTATGGACACAATCAGACTAAATGAAGTAAAATAAACAACCAGTTGTCTGTTTTCGATATTTTATCGCCACTAGTTTGAAATAAGACAAGGAAGCAAAAATAAATATAACAAAATCTCAATATCGTAGAGGGGGGAAAAAAGCTAAAAGGTGATTTCGGGGGTACTGTCTCGCCTTAATCACATTTACATTTAGGGATTAAGCTGATGTTTTTATCCAAAGCGACTTTCAACTTGTCCGCAGGAAGGGTACTGTACAACTCTGGCAGCTACGGGTCAGTAACATTGTTCGTCAAACATTGTTGAACTTGAGTGCTACAGACTTGAGTGCATGATAGGCTAGTAGGTAGTAATATAGGCAAGCTAGATTCCTTAGTAGCAGAGTGCATACTAGTGAAAGACGGTACAAAGGTTAGTGATTTTTATTAAAACATTTTCATTTCAGATATTGATTGAAGAAGTGTGTTTTTAGTAGACGATAGGTTTAGTTTTTGGCTGTCCTGACTGGTGGGAGGTTTGTTCCACCATTGTGGAGCGAGGACTGCTTCTCCTTGATGACCCCCCCAGGAGCTCGAGTGGGAGTGGGTCTGAGGCGGCCAGAGGATGCAGAGCGGAGGGGTCACTCTTGAGGGTGTGTGGTTAGAGACCATTGATGACTGGAGGTAGGAGAGAGCCATTCCCTTTGCTGCACGGTATGCCAGGTCATGAACCGGTATTTGTGCAATGGGAAGCCAGTATAATATTGATTTAATAGTGTAAGTTCAACCGGTAAAGCATAATGAAACGCATTGTACCTTTGCTGAGTTTACTCTGAACACATGGAATGCCCTTCTCTCTTCTCTTGCTGCATTTAAGTGTGTCGAAACTGATTTTCATTGTTTATTCTTATTTGTTGTGCCTTTATTTATGAACCGTTACCTGCTGATACCTGTGTCTTTGTTTTATAAGCTCGTCGTCGCTGTAAATGAGGGTGACGACCTCGATGTCTCACGAAATAAAGGTTTGAAACTAAATGAAATGACCCTGCTGCACACTCCGCCCGTCCCCAAATACCACCCGTTAATGTGTTTTATAAATATAACTAGGGCTGTCAGTTTATCGCGTTAATTAGATTAATTAATTACACAGCAAATTATCGCGTTATGAAAATTAAGTCAAAATTAATTACAAAAAGAATATATATAATTTTTTTTTTTTTTTTTTTTATAATTTTTTTTTGCATTTTTTTAGAATGTAGAATACACATTTACAGACTTTTTTTTAATATGGTCCATTTGCATGTTCTTGGTATCTGATTCTAGGGACATCTATGGATCTCAGGGAATATATTCCCAGTGTCAGATATACTGTGTCTGTTACTAGGCTTGAGTCAATTATAATGAACCAAATGAGAATATCAATTACATTTTTTTTTATCTTTAACTGTGAATAACACCATGCTCAATTTGACCAGACCTGAAAAATCTAAGCAAATTAATAAATGGAAGATGATTAAACAGAAGGTTTTGTAGATACAGTACTGAATCCTGCCACCCGGAACACATGCAATTTGAAATACGATTATAGAATATAGAATATCAGGCATAAAATGGTTATGCGATTAAAATGCGATGAATTAGATGAATTACTTACAAATCCTGTAATTAATTAGATAAAAAAAATGTAATCGCCTGACAGCACTAAATATAACATATAATGGACTCTTATCGACATGGTGGAACGGTGCCGGCCCCCTCACCTGGATGGTGACGGTGAGGTCTATGAGCGCTGCGTTGATGGCGAGCAGGGCGGAGTCCTGGCCGCGCGGCCGCAGCTCCCAGCTCTGCAGGGGCAGGTGGGCATGGGCATCCTGCAGCAACACAAAGGTGTAGAAGGTGTCCATCTTGAAGGAGATCCTGCCCTCCTCCGCCTCCAAGGAGACGTCGCTGATGCCGTCCGTCCTCCACCGCTGCCCTGGAGGATGGGGGGGCGGGACGGAGGTCAGTGACTCACCGGGGGTCCGTCATCGTTGCCGTACCAGTTTGTGCACATCAGCCGACACTTCGATTTTTCAAGCACTAAACTCAGGGTTCGCACAAGGTCCTTGAAGCGCTTGATTTTTTACAAAAAAAAGTCAAGGCGTGGAATTCCTTGAAAACAGCTCATTTCTTTTATCAAGGTGCTTAAAAAGTCCTTGAAATTCAAATCAATCATTCGCATTGAAAGTTTTGTTCATCCATGATAACATTGTTCTGAATCAAGGAATAGAATTTTTCCATTTAAAGTGTAACTAATTGTCGGAAATTGGTTTTGAGCCATAAATATTGGATCCGTTTTTATATATATATATATATAAACAGCATTTAAAAGAAAAATAGTGCTTGGGAAAGAACTTGAAAGTCCTTGAATTTTATTTTGCAATGTCTCTTACCAAGTAGCAATCTGACGCTTTGCTTTTAGAATAGAATAGAATAGAATATTTAGAATAGAATTTAGAATAGATCTTTATTTGTCATTGTTGGTACAACGAAATTTGTTAGGAACATCACCACTGGCATACAACATAAGATATAACATGTGCAAAATAATAATGTCAATAATAGTAGTAATATAGTAATAAGTAATAAAGTATCAATGTCCCAATGTCCCAATATATAACATACCATCATTGTCCCAAGTGCATTTAGTGCTTGTGCAAATAAATTAATAAATATAAATATTTCAGTCCAGTGAGTTGATGGAAGGAGGGGGGGGGGGGGGGGGCGTTGACTTGCAAAGGATGAAGTATTGTATAGTGCAGCAACAATATACTGAACAATATAGATTCAAATCATTAAACTGGACAAAAATACAGACATTCTGTCCTTTCTGTTGCACTGTGTTCATAGCAGTCGATCCCAGAACTCGGTGCAAAGCTGTGGCCAGAGTGTGAGGTGAGGTGGAGCAATCACTATGTTAATATCATCATTTAGGACGTCTTAATGTAACTCCTACATCATTTGATTCCTACTTCCTGGCCGGACTTCCTACCTACAGTCAGTGTCACCTGTCCTACCTGCAGGGTCCCAGCGGTGTCACCTGTCCTACCTGCAGGGTCCCAGCGGTGTCACCTGTCCTACCTGCAGGGTCCCAGCGGTGTCACCTGTCCTACCTGCGGGGTCCCAGCGGTGTCACCTGTCCTACCTGCAGGGTCCCAGCGGTGTCACCTGTCCTACCTGCAGGGTCCCAGCGGTGTCACCTGTCCTACCTGCAGGGTCCCAGCGGTGTCACCTGTCCTACCTGCAGGGTCCCAGCGGTGTCACCTGTCCTACCTGCAGGGTCCCAGCGGTGTCACCTGTCCTACCTGCGGGGTCCCAGCGGGCCACTTGGGGTTGTTCCAGGAAGAGGACCGAGTCGGGCAGTGGCACGGACACTCCGACACGGGGAGGAGGAGGGGTGGTGAGGACGTGCCCGCCGTCCTCCTGGACCTGAGACTGCTCCGTGGGGTAGGGGAACACCCGCAGCGCCGTGTCCAGGAGCTGGAAGGGTGGGGGTACAGGGGGGAGGGGGGGAGGGAGCCAATTCAATGTGTTGGTGTGATACAAACTGTCGCATTGTGCTTAAAACAGTGCACTTTACCTACAGTATTAGGGATGTCCGATATTATCGGCCGATATCGGCAGTAGAATGTGATATCGGAAAATATCGGTATCGGTAAAAAAAAAAAAAAGAGAACAATAACAATTTTTTTCTTTTTTTTTCTTTTTTTTTACATTTATTTAACCTTTATTTACCCAGGCAAGCAAGTAAGAACCAATTCTTATTTTATTTATTGTCAAAAGTATGCATGTTGGTTTAATTCAACAACAAGAGATATGTAATGTTAATTTTTACTTTATTAATTATCATATTTTGCACAGATAATGCTTACATTTAGAAAGCCTTTTGAATGCATCCAGTGAAATTATTAGTTACCTGAAATTATTCAGTTTTTTTGGGGGGAAACCCTGCATATATCGGTATCGGTTGATATCGGTATCGGTATCGAAATTAAGAGTTGGACAATATCGGAATATCGGTATCGGTAAAAAAGCCAATATCGAGCATCCCTATACAGTATCCTACACTATTCTGTCCTATCGTATTCTGTTCACCTTTCTGATGGCCCAGCCTCTGAGCTGCCGCGCCTGCGGCGGGAGGTGGAACACGTCGCAGTAGAACACTCCGCCCAGGGGAGTGTACTGCTGCAGGTCCACCACCTGGACGCTCTCACCGCCGCTGACCACTGCTGCCACCAGGGGGACAGAACCAGAGTCCTCTTTACCTGAAGAGAGAAAAGACAGAGAGTGTCGACGTCACCGTCCTCTGTTATCTTCTGTCATATTCATGTCTTCACTGGGGAAAAAAACAAAAGTGCTCCTGTGTAGCTCACTGGGTCAAATGGAACGCTAAACGGACTGCATTTATGTGGCACTTTGATCCAATCCATTCATCCATTCATTCATTCATTCACACACAAACAGTGGAGGTGACCGTGCGAGGTGCCAACCTGCTCGTCGGGGGCAGTTAGGGGTTAAGTGTCTTGCTCACTAATGCTACCAGGGTTAGGAGTTCCATTCCCTGTTGTACCGCAGCAGAGCAAGGCACAGACACGGAAGAGACTGTGTACTGTAAGGGGCTGAGGGGAATGGTGATTGATGGCTGCTATGTTCCTGCCTGTTGGCTCCTCCCAGTGGAGAGAAGAGGACTGACAGCTTCACACATGCAGACCCACACACACAGCTGTCTCTCAATTAGCGATCAGCGTGCCTCTCGAAGAGGACAGACAAAGAGCCTCAGAGTGTGTCTTGGAATGGAGAGTGAGAGAGCTGTGGGGAGACATCTGCAACCGTGAGTTGACCACCGGTAAGCCGGACAGCGGCCCGGCCTAGTTAGGGACTGGACTACAGTAAAGGTAGTTAGGTGCTCCAATAGGAGCCAGTATGATTTTGTTGTTTTGCTTAATTTTCTGTTTTACTTAAAGGTCCCATGTCTTGCTATTCCTTGCACTATTTGGGCAACTTTACACAATTCCTGTGAGTCTAATGGAACACATCTGTAAAAAAAAAATTCAAAAAGATTCATTGTTTTATATTTTTAATCAATTACTCAAAAGCATAATTTTTCTACTTCAGGATTTCAGGCTGTTTGTGCTGGGCTCCGCCCATAAGCGCTTTGAGTGACAGTCACCCACACAGTCTGCACTGGCACAGAGAGAGAGAGATAGAGAGATAGAGAGGACTAATTAATTTCGCCATGGGGGGGGGGCATAATCCCACTGGACAATGCATTGGTAACTTGTTTCAAATGACAATATATACCGCTGTGAATATTATTGCACGGATCGGAATATGGGCGTGCGGGTGGGAGTCAGCCCCGCGCGCACACACATGTACACACTCCTGCACACGGTTCCTCTCTCTCTCTCTCTCTCTCTCTCTCTCTCTCTCTCTCTCTCTCTCTCTCTCTCTCTCTCTCTCTCTACCAGGGAGAAGTCACTCCACCAGCCCTGCGTGCACATGTGATGCCCACTCGAAGTGGTATCACGTTAATAATCATTAGATTATGGGTCAAAGCGTTGTGAACATATACTTGTACAGTATCACCTCCATTAGAAATAAGGTAGAACAGTCATATCATAATGGACAACATTAATATAACTTGGTCAATAGGTGGCAGTATAGGACTTGCGTTCAGTAACTTCGCCGCCTTCTAGAAGACCGTACTCTGCTACCTACGGCCGCACGAGACGAGCTGATTCTCACAACTGAGAGGATTCAGAACCAGTAACATCATGTCCGCGCCTCCTTTTGTCCATAACTAACTGCAACCTGTGTTTCAGGCGGGTGATGCATTACAAAACACACATAAAGGTTAATAATGATATATACAATGTCGAGAGCCCAATGAGGTTATGTTTGAGTCAAGTTTAAGACGACGAGTAAAGAGTGGTTTAGAAGTTGACCGTCAATTGATGATGCCGTGGCACGTTAAATAAAGTGTTGAAATACAATTCCCCATTAATCATTAAAGTGTCGGAGCTAAGTATCTCCAAGTGGGTTATAAAGGTTATGTTTTTGGGATATATGTACTGTTTGAGTTGAAATGCTGTTTGGTAAATGAATATTGACATATTTGGTATAAGTGTTAAAGGATGGTTTTAAAGGACTAGCATTAGCCCACGTTAGCTAGAAGTTAGCTAGGTACTTGAGCCGTCCCTCGTGCTCGCTCTCTCTCTCTCTTTCTATCCCGCTCTCTCCTTAAATGTAAATATAAATCGATTCCTTTGGTTTCACCATGGTCACTGTTTAGCAACTCCTAGTAAGGCTGAGATCAGCCATATACATATAAATGCACTTTCGATGCACATTGATTAAAGGTTCAAACGAACTTGAGCTGGAACACAAATATGAGCGACACCGAGGTGTTGAGGTATTCCTGTGCACTATATAGAATAGTGGATATATGACTGATGATAAACGGATGATGATAAAGGTTTAATAGCTATTGATGTAAGGAATTGTTTGACAGACAATTAGAATGACAGTGTTTTATTAAAAGAAGACTGATAAGATGTTCTCTTCCAACATGCCTAGACTGAGAGAAACACACACAGGCAACACAAAAGGCACGTTGTCATGTCCGTCAAAGCGGTGTGTGTGTACAGTATCACCAACGTGAAGAGATGGAGAGGAGGGTTCCCGGTTGAATTCCAGGAATGTGTCAAAGTGTTCTTGAGCAACAAGACACTCAACGAATCGCTCCCAACGAGCAGTTTGGCACCTTGCAGTCCGTGTGTGACTGAATGTGTGACTGAATGTGAGGCATAAAGTTGCAAAGCACTTTGGATAAAAGCGCTATATAAATGCAGTCCGTTTACTATTTTATGCTACGGTCAGATCTGTAATAAAGGCGTTGGCAGGACAAGAGGAACAAAGGCCTCTGTGTCTCCCTCACCTGAGACGGCTTCCAGCGGAGTCTCCGTCTGCTTCTCTCCCCCCTCCGGTCTCTCCTACACACACACACACACACACACACACACACACACACACACACACACACACACACACACACACACACACACATGACACACACACACACACACACACACACACCACACACCACACACACACACACACACACACACACACACAACAAGAATACAAATATGAACCCCTTGGGCAGGTTGGTTAGCGAGGCCAACTGACGGTCAAAACTAAGGGTTGCTGGGTCAATCCCTGACTGTCTCTACAGCACGTCTGAACACGGGCACCGGCCTCGATGTAAATGTGTACCGACCTACCGACCTGCTCAATGCCTGATGAAGGTCCTAGTGACTGAAATGGAACCCGGACAAAGTGTGTATTTTTGTAGCGTATAGTGTTATTATGCCTAATCTCTCGTGGATTCCACACACATTCGAGCAGAAACTCTATTCCTAGTTGTTTGTACTCTTTTTACCTACTGTACCAACCTGCTCCGAGGAGGTATACCCTATAGAAGTCACTCCATTTCCTGAAGATGATGCAACAAAATAGGCGAGCAGAAAATCACGTGGTCGTTGCTTTGATCGTTGTTGTTTGATGTTATACGTCTAATCTTTGCTTGGTACCTGGTCTGGTTTAGTACATCAGTTCCTACCTACTGAAATGCTGTTGGACAAACACCCCCCCCCCCCCCCCCCATCATCATTTCTTCCTTCCGTCCATCTCGCCCACCTTCCTTCCGTTAGAGCCCTGCTGGACAGACTGCACCCCCCTCCTCTGCTCCTCCTCCTCCTCCTCCTCCTCCTCCTCCTCCTCTGCGTCCCCTCGTCTCCCCCCCTCCTTCCGTCTCCCCCCGGTCGGGTGAGTCGGTCTCTGGAGGAGCCTCGTAATCCCCTCCCAGGGACCTGGGACCGAGAGGACACGGTGAGACAAGAGGACATCATGTAAGCGGAAGCTTTAGGGAGGGGGACAATGTGTTCAATATCCCTGGGGCTCGTGTCCCCTCATATAGGGCATTAGGGCCAACTTCCAAGGAAGACAGGTGGTAGTATTAGGTGTTATTATTATCAGTAGTGGTACTACTAGTAGTAGTTGTGGTAGGAATAGTATTAATGAATAGTTTATTTCGAACAATATACATACAATAAACAAACAAGAAATAACAATGGAAAAAAGAAATACAAAGATAATTTACTGTAAAAAAAAAATTATAATAAATAATAATAAACAAAACAGTATTTAGTCCGAAAAGGAATAGGAAGATTACGAGGCTCTGAACTCGGAATAATCTGCACCTGGCTCGCTGATCATCATCATCAAACTATCATTACACCTGGGTAAAACAGAGTCCATTATCTTTGGATCAAATAACAAACTCAGCAAGGCCAACGGCTTCTCTGTTACAGTGGGTGACAATATTGTCACAAGGAAAGATGAAATTGCATAACTGGGCTCCATCCTAGAGGCAAATCTTTCCTGTGACAAAATGGCAACCAATTAATAAAAAAAAGTCAACCAACGAACAAGATTTTGTACCGGATCTCCTCTCTGGTAAGCAAGAAGACTCTGGCAGGAGCACTCATTCAAGGGTACTACGACTATGCTTGCACCTCATGGTACCAAAGCACCTCAAAGGCACTAAAAACAAGACTACAAACATCACAAAACAAACTGGTCAGACTACTGCTTGACCTTACTCCTAGAACCCACCTCACCCCTGCCCATTTTGACATCCTAGGATGGCTAGAGTAGACGACAGAGTACAGCAACTTGCAATGGGCCTGGTCTACAAGATACACGACTACACCACTAAGATACCATGTACATGTCGAAATACTTCCCAAAGGTCAGTGAATTCCATGACCACAACACCAGAGGGAGCTCCACAAATCATGCTCAACCCAGATTCGGCTCAAACAAGGGACTAAACATGTTTCGCAATTATGCCACAACAATGTGGAACGCCCTACCCACAGCCGTAAAATAATGTGAATCCCTACCCACCTTCAAACCCGCCCTCAAAGAGCACCTACGGGAGGCTGCAATTCGAAACTGGCCCCCATAAATGTCCACCCCCCCCCCACCACCCAACCCCCTCCAAATACAAGTACAGTTTCTTCCCCCTCGAATGTACAGTATATATTTTCTTTTAGGATCTCTGTCTCTTAAACTACTGTATATTTGTATATCTTGTATGTCATAAATGTCTGGATGTAACAGTACTGTATATTTGTATGTCATGTATGTCATAAATGTCGATATATATCTGTATATCTGTATGTCATGTATGTCATAAATGTCAAAATGTATTGAAAATGGGGAACCCTGATGTAAACAAGACGAAAGTCTTTCTCTGGTCTGCATCCCCTTAACAATTGTGTGTATTGAGCTGTACTGTATTGTACCCATTCTACAATCTGTTAATACATTTTTCAATCAATCAATCAGCTCCCCATCACACCGCTCTGTCGGGGATGATGGCATTTAAGAAAGTGTATCTGCTGTTAAAATGACAAACAGCATTGACACTTTGATTTACGGTCGATTAAAAACATGTTCATTTTATAATCCTCATTAGCAAACCCTTGAATGAAACCGACCTGAGAGAGAAGCCTCAGAGTTCAAAGTTTAGAGTGAGGGGAAAAGGTTAAGGAACCGTATGATGACCTCTAGTGTGTGGGATGTGTAGCATAAGGTATAACGTTATGTGGCAACATTTTCATTTTTCAAGATGGTAATCTTTTTTTGCGTGCACTCAAATTTGCATAACATTCATTGGAATTACATTTTGTCGTTTCATGAGCTGTTTTTTTTCTTTTTAAACCGTAGCTGTGCTCATCAAACTGTCGTGATATCTGGATGAAACGGTACTGTATATATCTGTATGTCGTGTATGTCATAAATGTCATGATGAATTGAAAATGGGGGACCCTGATGTAAACAAGACTAAAGTCTTTCTCTGGTCTGCATCCCCTTAACAATTGAGTGTATTGAGCCGTACTGTATTGTACCCATTCTGCAATCTGTTTAATAAGTTTTCAATCAATCAAAGAAGCAATATGCTTATCAGGTCCTAGCCCTTATTGCAATAAAAAAAGATTTTTAGGGAATTTTGGCTTTTATTGGGTTATGATGAGTGACTCAGAGTGAGTGACAGGAAAGCAGGGTAGAGAGACAGGGGATGACAGGCCGGATTCAAACCAGGACGTTGTGATTTAAACGGTACGCGTCCGATCGAGGTGAGCCACCAGGACACCCCAACAGAATCATCTTCAAACTAAATCACTTGACCGTCGATCAAGTTTATATAATTAGTACTGTTAATAAAAAAAATTATTTTACAATCAATAGGCTATACTGTCCATCCAGTATTTTAGAAAGCAAAAGGTATATGCGGACGTCTTGATCAGAACAAAAAAACGGCAATAAATGAAAGCAAAACAAGTAAATCATTTCAATATCTCCAAAAATGTGTTACAACTTCGCTCCTCTTTCCTGTACCTTTCTAGAGTCTTACAGTATCGTACTACTATCGTAGTAGTAGGGCTGACCCCTATTAATCGATTAGTCGACTAATCGGTCGAAAGGAGCCGTAGTCGACTGGCCAACCTCTTAGTCGAATATAAAAAAATAAAAAGATTATAATTTTTTCCAAAAGAAAAGAGGCCTAGAAGCGTGGCTAACGCTAATGGCACGCATACCAGAGGCCAACTGCCTAAGAAAACAGGCACAGAGGCACTGAAAGAGGATTTCACCATCTAATGAACACACTAGACTAGACAAATATCAAGATGTATCCATCAGTGGACCCATTGCATGCTTTTGCAGAGGACAAGAAGCCTTCAGTCGACTCCTTCAGACATTAAGCACTACAGCCCAAATGGAATTAAAACATTTTTATTAGTTGTTGTTGTAGGAATAGTAGCTATAATAGTAGTCGGGGACCTGTGGCTGGGGGTGTGTCCCCTGCCGGGGGGCGCTCTCGCTCGGGGGGTCAGGTGGTCGTAGTGGGTGTGCAGGATCCGCACAGCGACGTCGCTCACAGCCAGCTGCTTCGGCAGCTCAAAGCCCAGGCCCGTCTGCTCAAACCGATGGCCTTTGAACCTGGTGGCGGCAGGACCAAATCAAATCACATGTGTTCGTAAGGCCCGACAACACACGTTAATGTCCCCATGGGCCGGCCGGACACGTCATCTTTGAAAAAAAAGTCAAGAAGAAACATCACAATAAATCAAGAACAAAGACAAAAACACTGGGAAATCCAAAATAAAATGTAAAATTAATTAATTAAATTAATGCAACACTCTCCACGCGAAGGTAAGGAAAAACCCCACTAAAAACCTAGCAATAGGAAAAAAGCACCACAGGCAATGTGGAGGGGGAGAAACCTTAGAAGGACCGTTCAAGGGGGGGATCTCCCTTCTTAGATGTCGGTGATAGTAGTGTTGCTATAAAACAGGCAAAACAGTTGATAAGCATTATACGTGTAATGAAACACAAATTCAGAACAGAGGAAGAGGAGAGAGTGAGACATATTGCATACACAAAGATGTGCCGTGTTTATTGTGTCATTTTAAACGAGGCAATAAAACAATATGCACAAAATGCACACTGCATATCCTTCCTACATAGACATGTACAAACTGTATGGACTCCCCAAACATCTGCCTTTCCTCCTGAGAGATGTCCGAGTGCGGTATCACTCGCATCGCAGCGCCCCTGGACAAGTTTGTGGGTTCGGTGCCTTGCTCAAGGGCACTTAGGCAGAGATGGAGGGCTCCGTGGGGGAAATACCAGCCAGTTGCTTGCTCACAGCTGGGATCACACACCCCTGTCAGTGCAGAGGATCAAACCAGCAACCTTATGTTTATTGGGCAGCCTCTCTATCTTTAGGCCATTGTGCCACATTTGCATCCTGTCACCTTGTTCAGTTGAGCTTTGTTTAACCTCGTCCACTAGGGGGCAACATGGAACACAGGGAAGCAGCGTTAAAGAGGACATTATTATGGAAAAATGGGTTTTGCCAACTCTTTGTATGGACTTGTTAGTCCATTGTTATTTAGGCACCGAGGACAAATGACGTTATGTACTCCTTGTCGTTTTTGGCCAGAGTTTGAAGTCTTCGGGTTAACGAGTCTAAACGAGCTGTTCACAATTTATGCCATTTGTGATCATGTCACACTTGGGACACAGGCAATTAATTAGTTTTGATCATAATGAATCAATACATTTTACAAACATGTTTCACAGATTCAGGGGGTTCTATAGTATTGTTGAAAAGATACATTTTAACATGTTCTGTTTAAAGTTTGTTTGATTATTCCACTTTCTATTGTTGAGCTGTCTGTCAGGTCCTCTGACCAGGGTTCTGTCTGTCAGGTCCTCTGACCAGGGTCCTGTGGTTCCTAATATTAAATATAGAAGCTAATATTAAAAGGGTGCTGTGAGTATGAGATCAGCTGATTGTTGCAAATTTGAAGAAACTCCTAAACGTAGCTTTACTCACAGGTGGTTCTGTTATATATTTGTGTTTGTATTATTGCACAATTGCTTTTTGACCTCTAGTTTTTTTTTTTATCCACTTTTTCTCCTTATTTTTCTCCCATCCCAATTTCGCCGTGCCAATTCTCCCCTCCCCTGTCTTGAACGTTGCTAGACTATGCCCCCCACTGGTCGGTTGTAGTGAGGATAGAAGCCTTGCATCACATGTCCCCTCCGGTACACGAGGAGGCAGCCTGTCGCATCTTTTCACCAGACAGCGCAGACTCTCAGTGGCGAGGAGTGGGAGGCTCACGCTGCCCCCGATACTTCCTGTTTCCGCTGTGCAGGCGTCTCCCAACCGACCTGTAGGGGTCGCTGTCCACAACGTCCAATCCCCACCCATCGACTTCCACCTGCTGGCTCTGCCAAAATGAGCCAGTACGACGGCCGGCCCAAGCCGAAGGCAACGCCGAGACTGGGATTCGATACCGGAGTCTCTTGCATTGGTGACGACGAGCGCAATCTCCGCTACGCCACCCACCCAGCCGCCCCCGTCTAGTTTTTATGTTGAGTGTGTGAAGCACTTTGCTACTTGACTTAAATTGATTTACTGTTAAATGAAGGTTCACCTACTCACTAATAATTAATGAGACAATAACTAACTAACTAATTGACTAATGAGACAGAAATGTGTACAAATGAAATGTTTATTCAAAAGGCACGTACCTGGAGCTCTTGTTGAGGTTGGCCCACAGACACAGGGTGACGTTGGCGTCTCTGATCACCATCTGCATGTTTCCTGTCTCAACGTCAACGTTACTGCCGGCGCCCTGGACCCAGGGGGGGGGGGGGGGGAGGGGGGAATCGGGGGGGGGGGGGGGGGGGGGGGGGGGGGGGGGGGGGGGTGGAGGGGGGGGGGGGGGGGAGGGGGGAAAACACCAGAAACTTAAAAAGGGAATTTTTTTTAACCCTTTAACCCTTCGGTTGCCGTCGGTTGTGTGATAGTAAAGGGTTATGCCACAAGAATGTGGAACGCCCTACCCAAAGCTGTAAAGGAATGTGAATCACTACCCACTTTCAAAAACACTCTCACAAGAACACCTACGGGAGACTGCAATTCAAAACTGGCCACTGTAAATGTCCGAACCCAGTTGTACAATAAAGACCAAGCATGGCGTTGTCAGTATTCCAATGTACAGCCCCCCCCCCACCTACCCAACCTCCTCCAATGTACAGTTTCCATGTCAAATGTATGTCAGTATTCCAATGTACAGTGTGTGTTGTCCCCTACCCAACCCCCCCCCCCCCCCCCACCTCCAATGTACAGCCCCACCCCACCTACTCAACCTCCTCCAATGTACAGTTTCTATGTCAAATGTATATACTCTTCTTCTGGATTTAGTATCACAAACAGTACTGTATTTGAAAATCTGGTATGTCATAAATGTATAGATGTAGCAGTACTGTCTATCTGTATGTCGTGTGTGTCATATGATGAATTGAAAATGGGGGACCCTGATGTAAACAAGATGAAAGTCTTTCTCTGGTCTGCATCCTCTTAACAATTGTATGTATTGAGCTGTACTGTACTGTACCCATTCTGCAATCTGTTAATAAACCTTTTCAATCAATCAATCAATTAACCTTCGTGTCGTGTGGCAGCGAAAGGGTTAACAGGCTGCTGTCGTGTGGCAGTGAAAGGGTTAACAGGCCGTCGGTGTGGCAGTGAAAGGGTTAACCTTCTGTCGTGTGGAAGCAGTGAAAGGGTTAAGAAACTCTGTGTGTGTGTGAGTGTGTGTGTGTGTGTGTTGCGCGCGCGCTGCGCGGCGTGTGTGTGTGTGTGTGTGTGTGTGTGTGTGTGTGTGTGTGTGTGTGTGAGTGTGTGTGTGTGTGTGTGTGCGTGCGTGGTGTGTGGTGTGTGCGTGCGTGTGTGTGTGTGTGCGTGCGTGGTGTGTGTGTGTGTGCGTGTGTGTGTGTGTGTGTGTGTGTGTGTGTGTGTGTGTGTGTGTGTGTGTGTGTGTGTGTGTGTGTGTGTGTGTGTGTGTGTGTGGTCGTGTGTGTGTGTGGTGTGTGTGACGTGGTGTGTGTGTGTGTGTGTGTGTGTGTGTGTGCTGTGCGTGTGGTGTGTGTGTGTGTGTTGTGTGTGTGTGTGTGTGTGTGTGTGTGTACTCCTACCTTGAGGAGCTCCTCTGTGGCGAGGAGGTGTTTGGAGTGGAGCAGGTCCCTGCAGGGTGACGAGGGTCTCCTGGTACCGCTGGGCCTCAGAGGCCCGCAGGCTCACACCCGTCAGCAGACCCTCCAGCTCCTCAATCAGCTTCAAGTATAAAAAAAAAAATAACGTCAGGATTAGAGATTTGAGTACTGGACCGCGTAAAATGACATCATGCAATAAATCCATCTCTACAGAATGTATGTTGCATTTTCTTAAAAATGTTTAGCCAAGAGTAAAGAAGACCCTAACCCAAAGTGTATATTTTTTCAGCATTACATTTGTTTACCAATGATTTTAACTGTTATTAGTGAAATATAAGATTATAGAAATCTCAGGGCATTGAGTCGGAAAACCGGCGCGTATTGATGGGGGGATGTGGCACTACAGCCAAAAGTGAGCGTAGTCTTTTGAAGGAAGAGACCCAGGGCTTTCGAGGGGCTTTTGAATTTTGAAGAACTACACTACCCAGCTCACGCCAGCCCCTGTCAATCATCTGACTTCTGGATTTACTTTTTTATTTACTTAATTTTTTGGGATTATCTCCCACAAACCTGAACGGTATTGCCATAAAACAGAATGCAGTTCGTTTCTCACCTTTCTGTGAACATCTAGCAAAAAAACGGTGTTGCATTCTGATGAGAAATGGTGGAGAAATTTACATTATAAAAAAGTAACTGTACTTACAGTAGATTTCATTCACGGTTTGTGAATCACGCCTGGTGATACTAAATCCAGATTGAACTCTGCCATTGGAAAGGGAAGATTTGGCCCGATCCATAGATGTGGGACTTGGCCATAATAAGGTAATTTATAGGCCTGATATTCTATATTCTATAATCATATTTCAAATTGCATGTGTCCGGATGGCAGAATTCAGTTCTGTATCTACAAAACCTTCATCTTCCCTTTATTAATTTTATTCGATTTTTCAGGTCTGGTAAATTTTTGTATGGTGTTATTCACAGTCAAAGATTAAAAAAAATTACAATAATTTATTGATATTCTCCTTTGGTTCATTACACTTTACTCAAGCCTAGTAACAGACACAGTATTTCTGACACTGGGAATACATTCCCTGAGATCCATAGATGTCCCTAGAATCAGATACCAATATTGACCAATGAGCAATATTAGCCAACAGGAATTATTATTATTTTTATTATTTTTATAGTTTGAAAGTAGTTTGAAAGAACTTTGGAATTGCATAGGCTACATGACATAGTATCACAAATAACCCGATGTTACATGTAAGCTTGTTTGAACATTTATGAGTTATATATTTATCATAAAATATGTTTTTCAAATCGATTTGTGAAATCGATTGCTTAACATATTCTAAACCGTTGACAGACTCAAGCTTTTTTTTTTGCAATATATTGCTATATTGATTTTCTCTCACCCCTAATACACATGCACACACACACACACAGACAGACACACAGACAGACACACAGACAGACACACACATAGACAGACAGACAGACAGACAGACAGACAGACAGACAGACAGACAGACAGACAGACAGACAGACAGACAGACAGACAGACAGACAGACAGACAGACAGACACACAGACACACAGACACACACACACAGACAGACAGACAGACAGACAGACAGACAGACAAACACACGACAGACAGACAGACAGACAGACAGACAGACAGACAGACAGACAGACAGACAGACAGACAGACAGACAGACAGACAGACAGACAGACAGACAGACACACACACAGATAGACAGAAAGACAGACAGACAGACAGACAGACAGACAGACAGACAGACAGACAGACAGACAGACAGACAGACAGACACACAGACAGACAGACAGACAGACAGACAGACACACAGACAGACAGACACACAGACAGACAGACAGACAGACAGACAGACAGACAGACAGACAGACAGACAGACAGACAGACAGACAGACAGACAGACAGACAGACAGACAGACAGACAGACAGACACACAGACAGACAGACACACAGACAGACAGACAGACAGACAGACAGACAGACAGACAGACAGACAGACAGACAGACAGACAGACAGACAGACAGACAGACAGACAGACAGACAGACAGACAGACAGACAGACACACAGACAGGTACGTATCACACCTTTAGAGCGAGGGCAGACTGCTTTAGTAGAAGTGTGACGTTGACCCCAGGGTCGTCTCTCCACAGACTGATGTAGGTGTTGATCTCCGGCTGCACCGCGGGGTCTGGGCTGCCGTCACACCGCATATATCTGTCCCACTGCACACATGGGTCACATGATCACTCAGCTTCTATAACATCTGGACACCGTAACATCTGTCCCACTGCACACATGGGTCACATGATCACTCAGCTTCTATAACATCTTCTACTGTCCACAGACAACACGGAGTCAGTCTCTCTCTCTCACACACACACACACACACACACACACACACACCTACACACACACACACACACACACACACACACACACACACACACACACACACACACACACACACACACACACACCACACACACACACACACACACACACACACACACACACACACACACACACACACACACACACACACACACACACCTTGGCTTTTTCCCTGGTGTCAAGTTTCCATTTGGTCACTGCATTCTGGTTTTCCTCCAGTAGATGGCGAAGTTCATTCAGCTCATCCTCTCTGCGCTCACTGTCCTGCCACACAGCACAATAGAATGGTACAGGAATTAATTTTCCATTTTAAGATTGCATTCTTTCCCAAGCTCTTTTTTTCCCCTCTCCAAATTGTTGATTTATCGCTCCAATACTTTTCTGTATTTTTAGTGTCAAATCAACATGTAAGAGAATTTGAGTAGCATAGTGGTGGCTGGTCATTCTTAAGAGTATTTATACAAGACTAGAGTAGACTGAGCTCCTGAAAACCTAACTTAAACAAATCTAACTTTCAAATCTATTGACACAGCAGCTTCCAATACTAGTATGGAGCGACAAGATCTGTCACAAACATCATAACAAATAGGCCTACATACGCTACAACAACAACAACAACAACAACAACAACACCAAAATGGCCTATAATAACACATCAAGAAAAGAGCTGTGAGAAGCCTAAAATTGTGACTTAGTTGCGCATGGTATTGAAAGCTGCTGTGCCAATAGATTTCCTTTTAAAACCCTTTCACTGCCACACGACAGAAGGTTAGCCCTTTACTATCACACAACCGACGGCGATGCTCCATCATTAGCATCATTAGCTCCGTAAAAATACGGAGCTAATGATGCTAATGATGGAGCATCGCCGTCGGTTGTGTGATAGTAAAGGGCTAACCTTCTGTATTGTCACAGTGAAAGAAAGGGTTAACCGGCTGTCGTGTGTGGCAGTGAAGGGGTTAATAACGGGGAAGAATTTGCACCATGGCTTCTTCTTCTTCTTCTACCATTAAAAGTCGGTGTACCTTCAGCTCCAGCCCCTGTTCCTCCTCCTTCTTCTTCTCCTCTCTCTCCGACCTCTCTCGCTCTTCTTTCTCCAGCTGCCGCCGAGCCTCCTCTACAGGGTCAAACACAACAAGCACTACACCTCTGGTCCTAGGAGCACTGATCCAGGACCAGTGTTCAGGTCACATGAATGAATGAATGAATGAATGAATGAATGAATGAATGAATGAATGAATGAATGAATGAATGAATTAATGAATGAATGAATGAAAACTTTATTTAACAGATTGCAGAATGGGTACAATACAGTACGGCTCAATACACACAATTGTTAAGGGGATGCAGACCAGAGAAAGACTTTCATCTTGTTTACATCAGGGTCCCCCATTTTCAATTCATATTGACATTTATGACATACACAACATACATGACATTTATGGCATAGGGACATATAGGTATTTAGTACTGATACATTTGTGACATAAACGGTATTCAAATATACAGTACTGTTGTCTGTTACCCCTAGATCCTGACAGAGTATATACATATGATGGGGAGGGGACTGTACATTAGGAGGGGGTGGGTGGGTGGGAGGGAAATATACATACGGTGGGGAGGGAATATATACATGCGGTGGGGAGGAGACTGTCTATTAGGAGGGGGTGGGGGTTTTGGGCATTTACGTGGCTTTATACACCACACACACATACACACACACACACACACACACATACACACACACACACACACACACAAACACACACACACACACACACACACGCACACACACACACACACACACACGAGCACACACACACACACACACACACACACACACACACACACACACACACACACACACACACACACACACACACACACACACACATTGGGGGCAACATTGGTGCAGGAGGTAGAGCGGTCGTCTGGTAATCCAGAGGTTCACGGTTTGATTCCGGCTCCTCCCAGGCAGCGTGTCGATGTGTCCTTGAGCGAGACACTGAACCCCGTAACTGGTCCCGATGAGCAGGTCGCCTCCACCGTCGGTGTGTGAGTGTGTGAGTGTGTGAGTGTGTGAGTGTGTGTGAGTGTGTGAGTGTGTGAGTGTGTGAGTATGTGAATATGGGTCAAATATGAGGCATAAGTTGTAAAGCCCTTTGGATAAAAGTGCTATAAAGATGCAGTCCATTCACTATGATTTATGAGCCAATCCGGTCCCAGATCAGCACTCCTACATTAAGATACTTAAAGGGGCACTTCACCCAAAAAAAACGATGCAGATTTATTTTGCACATAATCTCACACACGTCCAAAAACGGGAAATGGTTAATTAATTTAGTTTTGATATTATGTATATGTTAGTTTGAATATGGCCACCACCAGCGATGTCATCTCATCAGGGACATTGAATCCTTCTTAAATGTAGTATAGTAGTAATAACAATGATAACAGTTTGAGAAAGAATGCTCTTATCATGTGCAAATGAACGGTAGTTTGTTTTACGCACGCAGCTCAACCCCGACAGAAACTAAATGTATGAATCACCTTCCTCCCGTTGTCTCTTCTCATCCGCCTCTTTCTTCAGCTTCTCCCTGACCGCCTTGTTTGGTTTAGCTGCTGCTTTTTTGGCCGACTGAGAACCGAATAAAAAAGAGTCAGTCAGTGTCGATCACAGAAAAGAGCAACATCTCACTGCTGGCAAAAACAAGATTGTTAGAGGAACCGCAAGCCCCTGAGAGAGCAGGTTGTTTGTGTGACTATACTGACTACTGTATATATAGTATATGTATATAATGATACAGATAGGGCTACGCTGTATCTACCGTAACACCTATATAGCCCATGGGTTCTGAGCTTTGACTACCGACTGTGTGCGTTTGTATTCAGGGCATGAAACTAACTTTGTTTTATCAACTGGCCACAGTGACGTAGGATTTCACCAAATATAGTAGCCAATAAAGTAGTTGATTGAATACAGGTTGGTTGGTTACCTGCTAAAATGGCAAGTAGACACATGGTCAGATGCCATGTACCGACAACCACAAGCTATAAGATAATCAGCCGTGTGATTAATTGTGTTTGTTTCAAGCCCTATGGTTGACTTGTGCCACAGTCATTAACTCATGCCTTCTTTTCTTTCTTGGGTGGCTTTCATGGGGAGGGGAGAGACGAAAGATAAGAATGAGAAGTTAAGAGGATGCAGTCATTTCAACTGACAAGATAAGGAATTAGAAAAATCAGAGCAAGGGAATGAAAGGGACATTTCACCGAAAGACAACGCCGATTTATTTTGCACATAATCTCACATATATAATAATAATAATAATAATAATAATAATAATAATAATAATACATATATTTTATATAGCGCTTTTCCAGATGCTCAAAGACGCTTTACATGGGTAGAAGAAACAAAATGATGGCCTACATTTGCAACTCTCAATAACTGTCGAACTAAATGAACAGTTCAGAGCCTTGGGGTAGGCATAAGTAATTTATGTGTACGATTATGTGTCAAATAAATCGGCGTTGTTTTCTGTGAACTGCCCCTTTAAAGAAAATAACCAAGGCAGCTCACTAACACTAACCTACTGTTTTTAACGGAACCTTCTATCAATAAGCTAAAGTTTATGTTAGCTTTGCTTGGCAACGTGTAATTCCGTTCTGTCTGTGTGTTTCTAACAGGATTTATGAAATGGCTAAAGTTAAGACTCTAACTCTGAGGTAAATAATCTGACGGGCACGTTAACGCGACGAATTAACCTTAATGTTAAAATGTTAAACCTTTGGTCAAAAATGCAGTTGTTGTAATGTCTGGCAGAAAAATTATCTCACCATCTTCTGGATATGAACAGCTCTGTTTCTAGCGTCACAAAGTAACCATGGGAACAGCCACGCATGCGCAAATGATCTGTTTTTATTTACGACGTCTCCAAACGATTTACGGCGGCCATTGTTTATGTTATAATGTAAACATACTAAGTAGAGAGAGAGAACAACTGTTAAAAGACCTAGCTGATATTTCTTTTGATTTTAAATATGTGTTTCGTCAGGGCAAGAACCGTCAAGCCTTTTGAAGAATAGTTGTGTATTGTCTTCATAATAATAGTATACTGGCCTGGTTCTGTTGAACGGTGGGTGGCAGTAATGCGCCCTAACGTCCAGACTGTCGGACATAGAAGAAGAAGAAGAAGAAGAAGAAGAAGAAGAAGAAGAAGAAGAAGAAGAAGAAGAAGAAGAAGAAGAAGAAGAAGAAGAAGAAGAAGAAGAAGAAGAAGAAGAAGAAGAAGAAGAAGAAGAAGAAGAAGAAGAAGAAGAAAAAGAAAAAGAAAAAGAAAAAGAAAAAGAAGAAGAAGAAGAAGAAGAAGAAGAAGAAGAAGAAGAAGAAGAAGAAGAAGAAGAAGAAGAAGAAGAAGAAGAAGAAGAAGAAGAAGAAGAAGAAGAAGAAAGAAAAAGAAAAAGAAAAAGAAAAAGAAAAAGAAAAAGAAGAAGAAGAAGAAGAAGAAGAAGTAGAAGAAGAGTAAGAAGAAGAAGAGACGCTGTATGCGTTATTTTCTTTCGTAGCCGCAGTTTGTGGAGACGCTCTCTGATTGGCCACTGACGTTTCTGTTTCTGGTCATGTGACATGTGCGCCCAATCGCGAGAGCGTCTCCGCAAACTGCGGCTACGAACGCTTACTGTATTTACAGCACCGACGGAAATGGACGCGTATATTAGTCGCAGCTACTAGCTCGCTGGTCACAAAGGGAAGGGCGAAGTAAGTGAGATATACATAACCTTTATATTCATCTTTCCATACACTGCTTGCTTTGGAATATCTGCTCAACAAAACACATGTAATTTCGAATTCAGTGCAACATTTATTGATTGTCATTGACCTTGATTCAAGCATCGTGTATATATATACACTCTTTTCTGGACTCTTTTTGTATCACAAACAGTACTGACTACTGTATGTGCAAATCTGGTATGTCATAAATGTATAGATGTAGCAGTACTGTAGTGTCTATCTGTATGTCATGTATGTCATGATGAATTGAAAATGGGGGACCCTGATGTAATGTAAACAAGACGAAAGTCTTTCTCTGGTCTGCATCCCCTTAACAATTGTATGCACTGAGCTGTACTGTACCCATTCTGCAATCTGTTAATAAACTTTTCAATCAATCAATCGATGCCTCGCTTCAAACGTCACATCACTACTTGATTGCCGGGTTACTTGAAGCTAACGTTAACAAGCTTACTGTTAACTAGTTGTTATGTAACTTTAATCAGAACAGCTAACTTACCCCCCCCCCCCCCCTGTCTAACATGCTATATGTCCTTGTCGTCCTTGTCTCTCAGCAGTGTGTTGGACACTGTCTACCGACTCCAGACGCTCTTGACATCATGAGCAATCCTTATAAGGGTGCGGTTATCCACCTTTACAAAACTGTAAGTCAAATGTACTATTACTGTCGCACACACACACGCATGATTTTCCTCAAGACTGCAAGACTGATTGATTGATTGAAAACTTTATTAACAGATCGTAGAATGGGTACCTTATACAGTACAGCTCAATACTACTAACAACTGCTAATGAATTAACTATGAATTGAAAATGGGGGACCCTGATGTAAACAAGACGAAAGACTTTCTCTGGTCTGCATCCCCTTAACAATTGTGTGTATTGAGCCATACTGTATTGTACCCATTCTGCAATCTGTTAAATAAAGTTTTCATTCATTCATGCTAAGAGGACGAAGTCTAGAAAAATATTTTCGTCTTGGTCTTGTTTACATAATGGACCTCCATTTTCAATTCATCAAGACATTTATGACATATAAGACATACAAATATATGGTACTGTGTAAGACAAATTGATCATAAAAAAATATACATCCGAAAGGGAAGAAACTGTACATTGAGGGGGGGGGGGGGGGGGGGTTGACATTTACCGGGGCCAGTTTCTAATTGCAGCCACCCATAGGTTTTGGCAATATATCCTCCTGAGACCCATCAATTAATTTTTGTACACTTTAGTGCACATTAGGTTTAGCTTGATTCCTCTAATACTATACAATATACACTATATAATATATGTCACTCTATTGAGTCTGTGTTTGTTCCTTACAGAGGACAACCGTAGCTTTCCGATGATATATCATGTGTTGGCTGTGCAAACTTGAAGGAGGGTAGGGATTCACATTCCTTTACGGCTGTGGGTAGGGCGTTCCACATTATTGTGGCATAATTGCTAAACGTGTGTTTTCAACTGAAAACGTATTGTGTGTTGAGCCGTACTGTATTGTATGTCCATTCTGCAATCTGTTAATAAAGTTTTCAATAAATCAAGCAATCACCTTGGGAAATCCATTGTGGTTGGCTAGTCTGGCATCCTGGAGGGCTGCCACATTTATGTACCAATACACATCACCAAACTCTTGTTTCTCTTCCATGACAGTTGCTGTATCTTGGACGGGAGTACCCCAAAGGAGCGGCCTACTTCAGGGAACGCCTAAAGTCGGCCTTCATGAAGAACAAAGACGTGACGGACCCTGAGAAGATCAAAAAACTGGTGGGCCGAGGAGACTTTGTCATCAAAGAAATGTCTGCACTCTCTTTCCTGAGGAAATACAGAGCCATAAAGAAGCGCTATTATGACACAAAGGAATAAAGGCGTGCAGAGAGGGGGATAAATGAACACTGGACAAATGGTAGTACTGTATGGTTTGTCTACTCTACCAGTCACACGGACAAGATAACCAAACGTTCGGAAGTCCTTTTATTTTCTAAAATATAAAATAGTTTTTCTTTTTCTTTTTTTATTCATGATTTAAGCTCGTCTAAAAAGGGAAATGTAATATCCGTCCATTAAGGGTGCCAAAGGGAGATGGGAAATGTGTCAACTGTTGCTTAAAAAAATATGCTTAGCTTTGTTTGTTTTCGTAGCCTTAAACATCTGTATTTTTTACATCACAAAATTATTTGTTGGTTAGTATAACAATTCGTGACCGTTGGACAGTCCAGAAGACGAGAGTGGAAAGAGCCGGCCTCCTTGTTAGATAGAAGCGCTCGCCCGCACCACACCTCTGTTTCTTTACTGAGGTCTCTCATCGCAGGTGAAATCAAGACACTCAGGCACATCTTACAAACAAAGGGATTTGCGCTTATTTCTTTCAGAAGATCTCGGCCACTCAAAAGACGGACTTTTTCACAGTGCAATGACCCCCCCCCAAAAGAAAACAATACAAACACACATGGTTGCCCCCTCCACCACCTGGATTATATAGATGTGGCCACTGTAGGCTATACCCACTTCTCCAATTTATCAGACTTACCTTTTCACCCACGCACAGGTAAAGGAATATACAGCCATAACTGGTTCATTAACTGCAGTACCGCCCACGCTGCCTCCGTTCTGAAATGTCCATCATGGTCCATGTAGGCCAGAACAAACATCCTCTTAAAAACTAGGATTGCTGAACACAAGGCTGCTATTCGCAATCAAAACATGGACTACACACAACAGCAAGACACTATGCTCAATCAAAACATGGACTACAAACATGGCTTCCCTGCATCCCTCAGATTTTGGGTTACTGCATGACTTTCTCCCTCCCAGAGATAATAATATTGTAACAGTTATTGTAAATAAATTGTTGACGAGGGGCTTTTTGGACTTAACCCTTTCACTGCCACACGACAGCCGGTTAACCCTTTCACTGTGACGATACAGAAGGTTAGCCCTTTACTATCACACAACCGACGGCGATGCTCCATCATTAGCATCATTAGCTCCGCGGATGCGGAGCTAATGACGCTAATGATGGAGCATCGCCGTTGGTTGTGTGATAGTAAAGGGCTAACCTGTCGCATGGCAGTGAAAGGGTTAATGAAGAACTAAGCATATCTTGTTATCTGTAAACTATGTCCCAAAAAGAGGAATATGTGATGAAGTTTAAGATGTTGATTATTACATTTGGATTCTTGTTATGTGTAATGCGGTGATGGTTGTTGTTTCATAGCCCCTCCCTTATTGAATGAGGGCTGTCAAGCTAGTGCTTTATTGGTTGGTTGGTTCCCTCCCACCCCCATTAACCAGTGGAGCAGGGTTTATAATTGGTCCTTTCTATGCCATTATTACTGTTGATTGATTCTGAAGGAGACGCTGTGTGCGTTGAAAACGTTAACCTGTTTGTTTGTACCTGATCATTAAAGTGATTTGTGTGCTCCAGTATCTGCTTTGGGTTCAGTTGTGAAGAATTGACCCATGATAGAACCGAATCAAACCATAAACAAGGTGGCCTGTTGGGATGTTAGATCCTAATGTGAAAAACTGATTTTATATGTCTGCACTTTATGTGCTCATTTTATGCCTGTCTTTTTTCTGTTGTGAAGCACTTTGAGCTGCCGTTTCTGTATGAAAGGTGCTCTACAAATAACGTTTTATTATTATTATAGAACTGTGTGTTGTCCTATTCTGAGAGCACTGACCTCCAAGTGTGGAGGGGTTGAAGTGCATGATATGCCTTCAATGCTACTATTGCTGGGTGTATACAGACACAAAACAAAAAAACTGATTTATAACTGGCACAGATTAGATTTTCTCAGGACTGCCTAATCTATGACTAGACAATATGGGAAGAAAGAAATATCACTATGTTCAGATGGACTTTTTCCCTATAACAGTACACAGTATATCATGATAAGAGTATGGCAAATCACATGTTAGATAATCCGATTGATGTTCATCATATTGAACAATGGGGAAGTGTGATACAGTATCAGGATTAAACTTAATTTTCAATGCACATTCTTGAATATTTTAGAAGTCGTTTTGTGATAAATCTGACTTTAATCATTTCAACAGAATTGTGAATTCACTAGGGCTGTCCCTGACTAAGGATTTGTATAGTCGACTTGTAGTCGACAAAATGAGCCGATAGTCGACTATTAGTTATTTTTTATCATTCCATTTGGGCTGTGGGGGGTGCTTAATGTCTGAAGGAGTCGACTGAAGGCCTCTTGTCCTCTGCAAAAGCATGCAATGGGTCCACTGATGGATACATCTTGATATTTGTCTAGTCTAGTGTGTTCATTAGACGGGTGAAATCCTCTTTCAGTGCCTCTGTGCCTGTTTTCGTAGGCAGTTAGCCTCTGGTATGTGTGCCATTAGCGTTAGACACGCTTCTAGGCCTCTTTTATTTTGGAAAGAATGATAACAAAAATAAAAATTATAATACTTTTTTTAATTTTAATTCTTTTGCATTCGACTAAGGTTGGCAGTCGACTATGGCTCCTTTTGATCGATTAGTCGACTATTCGACTAATAGGGGTCAGCCCTACAATTCACAGTATAAAAAGAAAATCTTACAATAACAGAACAATAGAATCTGTAGGTATATCCTCCTGAGACCCAGGGGGGGGGGGTGTTGAAACTTGTATTTTTCAGTTATAATTTAAGTGAAAGAACACATTTCAAAGATTTTATAATTTTTTTTTTTTTACTTAACTATTAATATTTTACAAAATGTGCACTGTGGTGGGACATTTACCGGGGCCAGTTTCGAATTGCAGCCTCCCGTAGGTGCTCTTTGAGAGGGTAGGGATTCACATTCCTTTACAGCTGTGGGTAGGGCGTTCCACATTGTTGTGGCATAATTGCGAAACGTGTTTAGTCCCTTGTTTGAGCCGAATCTGGGTTGAACATGATTTGTGGAGCTCCCTCTGGTGTTGTGGTCGTGGAATTCACTGACCTTTGGGAAGTATTTTGACGTGTACATGGGTACCTTGGTCGTGTAGTGTATCTTGTAGACCAGGCCCATTGCAAGTTGCTGTACTCTGTCGTCTACTCTAAGCCATCCTAGGTTGTCAAAGTGGGCAGGGGTGAGGTGGGTTCTAGGAGTCAGGTCAAGAAGTAGTCTGACCAGTTTGTTTTGAGATGTTTGTAATCTCGGTTTGCGCGATCTGATTGGCCACTGATGTTCCTCTCAGCGCCATTGTTTATCCGGCCAGTTGCTGGGATGTACAGTAGGTGGCGGCATAGATATATATGGGTGGCGGTATACACCTTTTTTGTGATTGCGAGTTCGACCCGACATTAATTCCAAAGAAGAAGAAGAAGAAGACATACCTTTTGTGGTCGCGATCTGCCATTAAACCACTGAAGAAGAAGAAGACGCGACGCGGAAGGGCGAAGTGAAGTACACAACCTTTATTATGTATCTGTCCACACACCGCTGGCTGTGCATATCTGCTCAACAAAACACATGTAATTTCGTCGGTGCAACGTTTATTTCTGGTCAGAGTGCTTGAATCTGCCGGGGTGACCTGATGCTAACGTCAACAAGATAACTGTTGACCAGGTAAAGTTAATCAGCTAATCGTAGAACTATAGAGCATAACCTCAGCTCACTTAACACCCCTCTCTCTCATTCACACACACACACACACACACACACACACACACACACACACACACACACACACACACACACACACACACACACACACACACACACACACACACACACACGTTGTCGGCAGTTCTTCAATCATTATCTTAAAAAAAAACGAACCCTAACTAACCTTACTGTCATGCACTTGTCCTAATAAACTAACCTACACTGTAACACTCAACACTTTGATGAACATTGTTAGGCGTCCATTGACCTCATTCTGACCTCCGACAAGTCCAAGATCTCCAATAAAGGGGTTATAGCATGCGGGTTAAGTGATCATTATATGATATTCTGTACTCGCAAAAAGCTAAAACAAAAGGCAGGCTGCCACAAAACAGTCACATCTAGAGACCTCAAAACCTACTCTAGCGAGGCCTTTAACCTTGAACTGGAGGGTCTGGACTGGTCAGATGAACTCAATGGTACACTGGTTGAAGAAACATGGCTTGGTTTCAAAACCAAATTTTCAACAATACTAAACGACATGGCCCCCCTAAGAACCACCAGGGTAAAAAATCGCGCTGAGCCGTGGATGCACTCCGAAATACTGGCTGCTATGAAAACCAGAGACAAAAAATGCTCTGAGTTTCGAAAAAGTCAGTCAAAGCTTACCAAAAGCACGAGCAGTGAACTCCAAGCACACGTGACTGAACTCAAACTAGAAAGAAACAGACTAAGAAACGACGTAAACTCCATGATCAAAACTGCAAAAAAGAATTTCATCAATGACAAAACTGAGGAAAACAAAAACAAACCATGTGAACTTTGGAAATTACTCAATAATCAACTAGGATGCAGTAAAAAAACTTAAAACCAGATTCTCAAACATAAACATAAAAACGGACAACACGCTCATCACAGACAAGCTGGATGTAGCCAATTACTTAAACACTTTCTTCACAAACATAGCCACAACACTGGTAAACAAACTACCCTCCCACTCAGGGCTTTATGGGGTAGAACACATAGTAGCTTACTACAAAAACCTAGGGGTCCACAAAGACGACTTCAAACTGGAAATGGTAACAACAGATGAGGTACTCAATAAACTGAGCGCCCTCCAACCTAACAAGGCCACTGGCCATGACAACATCCCCTCCAAATTCCTCAGAGACTCAGCAGCCGCCATCACCCCAGTCATCACACACATAATAAACCTCTCCATAAAACAGGGACACGCCCCCAAGGACCCAAAATTGCGAGGGTGACCCCTCTGCACAAAAAGGGCAGTAAATTAGACCCAGGCAACTACCGCCCTGTTTCTATTCTCACCTCCATCTCGAAAGTCATGGAAAAAATAGTCTACGAACAGGTCGAAAAGTACCTAGCGGAAAAAAATCTAATCTACGAATTCCAATCTGGCTTCAGAACATCCCACTCCACTGACACATGCCTTCTCTATTTGAATGACCACATCAAACAAGAGGTGGACGCGGGCAAATACTGCGGCATGGTCATGCTGGACCTACAAAAGGCCTTCGACACTGTCAATCACTCCATTCTGATTGACAAGCTAAAAGCAATTGGTTTTGATAGTTTATCAGTGAGCTGGATGCAATCCTACCTTGAGGGGAGGGAACAGATGGTGGAGGTAAACGGTACCCTATCCCCCCCCCTCACAGTGAGCTGTGGTGTTCCACAAGGAAGCATACTAGGACCGCTACTGTTCCTAATTTATGCAAATGATATGTCGTCAGCTTGTGACTGCAACTTGTTCCTGTTTGCGGACGACTCAGCCCTGCTGGTCTCTGACAAGAACAAGTTACAGGTTGAAAAAACCCTCAGCTCGGAACTAGGCAAAATCTGCATATGGCTCGCGGATAACAAACTATCATTACACATGGGCAAAACAGAGTCCATTCTCTTCGGTTCAAATAACAAACTCAGCAAGCCCGACGGCTTCTCAGTTACAGTGGGTGACAATATTGTCACAAGGAAAGATGAAATTACCTACCTGGGTTCCATCCTAGAGGCTAATCTCTCCTGTGACAAAATGGCATCCAGTGTAATAAAAAAAGTCAACCAACAAACTCGATTCTTGTACCGGATCTCCTCTCTGGTAAACAAGAATACCCTGAAGACTCTGGCAGGAGCACTCATTCAAGGGTACTACGACTATGCTTGCACCTCATGGTACCAAAGCACCTCAAAGGCGCTAAAAACAAAATTACAAACATCTCAAAACAAACTGGTCAGACTACTGCTTGACCTTACTCCTAGAACCCACCTCACCCCTGCCCACTTTGACAACCTAGGATGGCTTAGGTCAGTGAATACCACGATCACAACACCAGAGGGAGCGCCACAAATCATGTTAAACCCAGATTCGGCTCAAATAAGGGACTAAACACGTTTCGCAATTATGCCACATCAATGTGGAACGCCCTACCCAAAGCTGTAAAGGAATGTGGATCACTACCCACTTTCAAAACCACTCTCAAGGGACACCTACGGGAGACTGCAATTCAAAACTGGCCCCTGTAATTGTCCTAACCCAACCCCCTCCAATGTACAGTCATTTACCTAGTATGGTTTTGTCAATAGTCCAATGTACAATTTTGCTTGTTTGTACAGTGTCTCCCCCCCCCCCCTCAATGTACAGTTTTGCTTGTTTATACAGTGTTCCCCCCCCCCCAACCACCTCCAATGTAAATTACCCAGTATGGTTGACAATATCCCAATGTACCCAACCCCCCCCACACAACCCCACCCAACCTCCTCCAATGTACAGTTTCTATGTCAAATGTATATACTCCCTTTTCTTGACTCCTTCTGTATCACAAACAGTACTGTATTTGCAAATCTGGTATGTCATAAATGTATAGATGTAGCAGTACTGAATATCTGTATGTCATGTATGTCATATATGTCCTGATGAAATGAAAATGGGGGACCCTGATGTAAACAAGACGAAAGTCTTTCTCTGGTCTGCATCCCCTTAACAATTGTGTGTATTGAGCTGTACTGTATTGTACCCATTCTGCAATCTGTTAATAAAGTTTTCAATCAATCAATCAATCAATCAATCAAACTCAGCTGATAGAGTTGTGCCCTTCCTGATGACTTGTCGTACAGAACTTTGGATAAAAGCATCAGCTAAATGACTAAATGTAAATGTACTGCTGTATTTCATTGTCTTGTGATTTCAGCAGTGTTGTTGGACAGTGTCTACCCGCTTGTGACATCATGACCAACCCTTATAAGGTTGATGTTATCAAGCTTTACAAAACTGTAAGTCGAGTTTACAATTACAATCACACACAAACAAGTTTTCTATAGCAGTGGTGGTGTCTAGTGTCTATTGAGTGTTTTCTTCTGGCTCTAAGGTTGTGTGTGTGTGTGTCAGCGTTTCCGTTAGCCGGTAATTACCGGTATTTGACCGGCAAAATCTGTTGAAGTCCGACATATTTAATCTCTCCGGTCATAGTGTCCGGTGAAAATAGTTCCCTCTGGGCACAGTTTGATTATTTGAATTGTATTTGGATGGGCTGGAGTTGGGTGGCCTATGCGATGAACGAAACAATCATTGCGTTTGTTGTCGTTGCTTCTCTCAGCGAGAGCTTGCTGCTGGATTTGCGGAAGGCATGCAGCTGCAGACCCACAGAACCCACCAGCTTTGCTGGCACAGTGCGGTCCCCAGACCTGGAAAGCTGCTCTGCGGGTCTGCAGCTGGATGCTTCTTGCAAACTAACTGCGGCCGGCTCGCGCTGATAACAGCTTTCATTGTTGGACCGGCTGCTTGGTGGAGCAACGATGAAACGAATGTAATGAATCGTTCGTCGCATGGGCTATTTAATTTTGGCCTGTTTTGGTACGGTTCGGGTGGTCAAGTTGTGCTTGGGAGGGAGTTGTTTTCACCGGACATTATGACCAGCACCAAGTCGTTGGGAGGTGGAGATATACATCACGCAAACCCACGATAATGTTGCCGTCTCTCTCTGCAAAATTTCTCAGTTCTTCGCTTGATATAATTAATACAAATGTCCAATATAACGGAATTCGTTAGCTCATAAAAATGTGATTATAACAGACTGCTGTTTAGTGTCAGACCGACTGCCCACATACGCGGTCTATTTTATTTCAAGTCAGCAGCAGCACGGAGTATCAAGGGACTTATTTTATTTGGAATATATTAATGACTGTATACGCAAAAGTAGCCTAGTAAATAAATAAATCTACATGCCTTGAGGATGACATTCTTTATATAGCCTGCCTATCAATTGTTTTAAAGCTCAATAAACTATGACCGGAATTAATCTCATTTGTCCGGTAGATTGAAATCTTGCAGGTCACGGAGACCGGCAACAATTTTTTCTAACGGAAACCCTGGTGTGTGTGTGTGAGTGTGAGTGAAATCCATTGTGGTTGGCTAGTCTGATATCCTGGAGGCGTCTATGCTTTCCACAACAAATTCGTGTTTCCGCGTTCGAGTTTTGCGCTCTGATTGGCCACGCGCGTTTCTGGTCATGTGACGTGTGCGCCAATCGTGGGACGGCAAGTTATGCGCCTATTTCCGCGTCTAACAGCCTGCAAACTACCTAACGCCTTAGTTTTCGCAGTTGGTTAAGGTTAGAGTTTGGAATCAGGGCAGGCGTTCTATATCGCCCTGCTCTAAGACAAACTCTAACCGTAACCAACTTCGAAAGAGTCGCCTAAGGCCCTAAGCTTAACCGTCCAAAAACTTGCGGTCCCACGATTGCCGCACATGTCACATCGGATCGTCGGGACTCCTCTACCAAACATCACCTCCGTCTTCACCTCCCGCTGCCTCCACCGCTCCAAGTGTATCATCAAGGACCAGTCGCACCCCGCAGCACATCACCTCTTCCAGCTCCTTCCCTCAGGGAGGAGATACCGGTCCATACATGCCAAGAGTACATGATTTAAGAACAGCTTTTTCCCCCAAGCAGTCAGACTGTTAAACGCTCATTGACTGTCCCCTCACGTGCACCATGCACTTACCACTGCACTTGATAATCTCCGATTACCACCCATTATGCACTTTATTATTTAAAATATTCTGTTATGTACTGTGTTATATGTGTTATGTGTTCATGTATGTATATATGTACTACGGTCTGTGGGAGCTCCCCTGAAATTTTGTTGTATACTGTGCAATGACAATTAAAAGTCTATTCTATTCTATACATGACCAGAAACGCGCGTGGCCAATCGGAGACGCGGAAAAACACGAATTTGTTGTGTGGAAAGTATTCAGGCATCCTGGAGGGCTGCCACATTTATGTACCAATATACATCACCAAACTCTTGTTTCTCTTCCATGACAGTTGCTGTATCTTGGACGGGAGTACCCCAAAGGAGCGGCCTACTTCAGGGAACGCCTAAAGTCGGCCTTCATGAAGAACAAAGACGTGACGGACCCTGAGAAGATCAAAACACTGGTGGGCCGAGGAGACTTTGTCATCAAGGAGCTGGAGGCGCTCTACTTCCTGAGGAAATACCGAGCCATGAAGAAGCGCTATTATGACCAGTAGAAATAAAGGCGTGCAGAGAGAGGGTGAGACGTGAACACCAGCCACTGGCCAATTGGTAGTATATCTCCCAAGTTTTATTATTTGTCACGTCCCTAATCCTCTTACAGTATAGAGGAGTGAAAATTCTTTGATTTGGCCGTGGCTGGTGAGTTTGGTCTATTCTACTAGTCAACAACTGACGGATAACCAAACGTTGTCTGTCAAACTGTGGCTTGTAGACGACATGGTTTCCTCTCGTCTTTCTGAAAGATCCACATCTTCCTTTGAAATTAGATGTCTTTTTCTTGTTGTTCGTGATTTTAAAGGAAATCTCCAACATTTTGGGAAATTAGCTTATTTGCCATCTACCCTGGAGTTAGACAAGAAGATGCATACCTTTTTTCTTCTCTGTGCATGCAGTAGGAGTAGGAAGACGCGCACCGTTAGCCTAGTTTAGCGTCAGTCACTGGAAGTAGGTTCCTCCATTAGCCTAGTTCCCAACGTCTTCCTACTCCTACTGCATGCACAGAGAAGAAAAAGGTACGCGTCTTCTTGTCTAACTCCAGGGTAGATGGCAAATTTCCCAAAATGTTGCAGTTTTCCTTTAAGCTTGCCTAACAAGGGAAGTTTAATATCCGTCCACTAAGGGTGCCAAATGGAGATGGGGAAATGTGTTACTTGCTGTTACTTACTTTAGAATATGCTTTAGTTTGATTTGATTTTGATCCACTTTTTCTCCTGTTTTTCTCCCATCCCAATTTAGTCGTTATGCCAATTCCCCCCCTCCCCTTCCTGGTCGTTGCTCGCATGTGCCCCCCCACTGGTAGGTCTAGGGAGCCCTGAAGTCTATCGGATGCTTCCTCCGAGACATAGGAGACAGCCAGCAGCATCTTTTCACCTGCCAGCGTGGACTCTCATTGGTGAGGTGTAACGTGTGGGAGGTCACACTACCCTCACCATCTCCCTCCCCCGCTGTGCAGGCGCCCTGACCGACCTGTAGGAGTCGCTGTTTACAACGACCAGAATACCACCCCACCGGCTTCCCTCCCGCTGACTCTGCCAGTATGACGGCCGGCCAAGCCGGAGCCAATGCGGACAGCCGGATTCGATACCAGTGTCTCTCGCGTTGGTGACGAGCGCTTAGTCCGCTGCGCCACCCAGCCGCCTCAGAATATGCTTTCGTTTTTGTAGCCTAATCATACCTTAAACATCAGAATTATTTTTATATCACAAAATGATTTATTAGTTAGTATAATGGAAAATGCCAGTAGTATAGTTCTCATGTGTGGGCTAATTGTAAAATGTGCCTAAATATTAGATTACCTTAAATACCTATAATTCTCTCTCTCTCTATATATATATATATCATTGGGGCACAAGTATCTTGTGTTTTATTATAATTGAGGAAATATAGGAAGAAGGAGCAACAAAATATGATGGTTTTTTTTAATGTTTATTTAAAACACCCAACGTCCCTGTTGTAATACATTATTCTGTATACAATGAGAGCTGTTATTGGACTGCCTTGTACTGGAATATAGGGTAGCAGAGATCTGATTCCTCCTAATCAGACCCTATAAAACATTGGTAGGCTACTTTACCCATGAGGTAAATATGATAAGCAATTATGCACTATTCTTGCATCATAACCACATCAGAAAATTGCTTACATCGTAAAAAGTATGAACCAAGTACAACTTTGTTGAATATATACACTTCCTTGTATCTACATCTGCTTGTTTAGCATTTTAGATTTTCAAATTAGAAATGTCTATTTCTATATTCCCTTTTATATTATTCCAGATGTGTTTTGTCATTTTTGTACGAGCAAGCGCCAAGCCAAATTCCTTGTATGAGTATATACTTTGCTTGTAGAATAAACCTCATTCTGATTCAGATTGTTAATAGCCATTTAAGCCCTGAATGAATTCAAACCCCGGAGGTTTTGCACATTGTGGGTATCGTCGCATGTTTTGTTTTGTTCCGATTGTAATGTTCTTTACAAGCTGTGGAAATAATGCGGGCTTTCAAAAAGGCCCACACTACTAATACGAAATAAATGACAACGTTGGAAGCCAGACATCAATGAAAAGGCAAAAGGGAGAGCTTTAGGCCCCGTTTAGACTAGCGTTTTGTGAACAGAAACCGCAAAAGTCATCTTGTGGTTTCACTTTTAATTTTACGTTTAGACGAGCGTTTTGGAGTGGAATTCTCCGTGCAGACGACGCTGTAACGACGGAGACCCGCTGTCACACGATTGGCGCATATGTCACATGACGTGCTGTGAAGACCCGCCCTACTCTGCCTCTGATTCGCAGACTGTGGATGGGGAATGTGATTGCACCAAAGCAGAGTCACTCACAGACAGTGGGTCCATTCACGCCGCGGGACAGATTCTTGTGTATTTAACCCTTTCACTGCCACACGACAGCCGGTTGTGTGATAGTAAAGGGGTAACCTTCTGTCGTGTGGCAGTGAAAGGGTTAAAAGTACTGCCAATGTAGCCTTCAGGTGATCTCCGTTGATATAGTCAGACATACTTGCTTTGTTTACGTCTCGGCTACTGGCGCATACCTGCTACCTGTGACGTAAGCAGTACGCGCGACCAGAGCCGTGACAAACCTTTCGTCATCGTTTTAACAGATTTATACGTTTTGATAGTTTAGACGAGATCGCAAAGCTTTTGCGTTTCTAGGAATTCCACCCTGGAAGGTAGTCTCACTTTTTTGCGGTTTCACCCCGTAAAAACGCCGTTTACGTATGAACGAAAGGCACATCCGCAAAAATATTTTTGCGGATTCACCTGCTAGCGTTTCCGTCTAAACGGGGCCTTAATTTTGAAACTTGAAGCCTCTTACTTTTTGCTTTCATTAGTTTGTCCTCACCTTTCCATTCAAGTGGCTTTCAATTAAATCGTTGTCCAGATTATGATGTAACGTGTATTCATGTTTGTATAGAATTATTATTATGTGTCATAATATGCTGTATGAGTAACACTTCAAGTTAAAGGAACACGCTGACATTATGGGAAACACACTTACCGTCTTCTCCGGAGTCAGACAAGAACATGGATACCAGTTTCCTCTGTGAATTCAGTAGAAAGCTAGCCTAGCTTAGCACAAATGAATGAAGCGGATATGGACCAGCTAGCCTATTAGCTTTATGCCAAAAACGCCTCTCCCGGTAGCGTCTATTCGAAAGGCAACCGGTTCATGCTTCCGCGTTCGCGTTTTGCGCTCTGATTGGCCACTGCTGTTTCTGGTCGCACCAATCGTGTGACGGCAAGTTCTTTCGCCGGTTAAGCTTAGGCACTCTTTCGAAGTTGGTTAAGGTTAGAGTTTGTCTTAGAGCAGGGCGATAGAACGCCAGCCCTGATTCCAAAACTCTAACCTTAACCAACTTCGAAAGAGTCGCCTATAAGCTTAACCAGTGATAAACTAGGCGTTAGGTAGTTTGCTGCTGGTCGAGGCGGAAATGGGCGCGTCGTCACGCGATTGGGGCGCACATGTCACATGACCAGAAACGTTCGGTGGCCAATCGGATTCGCAAAACGTACGAACCGGTTGCCTTTCGAATAGACGCCTCCCGCTTCTCGTCTGACTCTGGAGAAGATGGTGAGTCTTTCCATAATGTTGGCGTGTTCCTTTTAAGTTTTACAAGAAAATATTACAACAGACTTCTCATCTGATGCAGCTCAAGAGGGAACGCTGCTTTTTGTAAAGTCCATCTCAATATTGCAGAAGGCGGGATTGTTGTTCCCGCATGTGTTCTCCGCGAGGTCCTCGAGGTCCTGCGGTCTCCTCATCACCACCTGCAGAGGAACGTCACAGAGCAGTAGCACAAGTCAAATTCAACGCTACTAATGCTGGTTTAACGGGTGCAAAAGAAAACAATCTGATATTTTAACTCTGGCACAGAGTTTTTCTCAGGGCTGCCTAAACTATGCCTGGGCAATATGGAAAGAGAAATATGATATTCAGATGTTTTTATTATAATTTTCTTTTCAATAAAACAATATGCACAACATCATAAGTGTTGTATGGGAAATCACATGTTAGAAAATCCATTTGATGGTCATGGTATTTAAAAGTGTGTAATCCAATATCACAATGAAACAAATGTTCAATTCACATTTTCAAATATTCCAGGCGTAATGTGATAAATTAGACTTTAATTATGTATCAATATAATTTAAACAGAATTATAATTCACAGTATATATATATATGTTATTTTTTTAATTTGTTATAATAATCACATAACCATAGCACAGATAACATTAGACAATAAACAATCAATTCTAGATATATCGCCCAACCCTAATCTAAATCGGATTCCATGTGGTTCCTCCCTGCTCCCTTGTATTCTAATGAGTGAGTTTATGCTCTTATTATAATGAGTGAGTTTATGCTCTTATTATAATGAGTGAGTTTACACCCTTTTATTCTAATGAGTGAGTTTACACCCTTTTATTCTAATGAGTGAGTTTACACCCTCTGGAACTCACTCCCCCCAAACATCCGTATAGTGCTACATCCCTGCACTCCTTCAAATCCCAACTCGAAACCCACCTCTTCACCAAGTTTGTAAATGACTGCCTGATTTCCTTTATTTCTTTCTTTCCTTTTGATTATTATTTTGTTGTCACGTTGTTCCCTGTTCCCCTCCCTTAGCTGCCCCCCCCCCCCCTCTTAAGCACCTTGGGTCTCCTGAAAGGCGCTATATAAATTTAAAGGGGAACTATTTTACTATTTCTTTCACAATAGGAGACACGCCTCCAGTTTTTCAAACGTTTTTGACACGCCTCAGCTTCTGAGCTGAAGGCGTGTTTTTGCGGACCTCCCAAACTTTCAAACTTTAGACTGTTTTCTTTATACGTTTTTCTTTTTCTTTCTTTCTACCACAAGACGCGGCCACTGATGGGTCCATGGGACTTGGATAAGTCCTGTGGACCCAACTCTGGCCACTGACCACATGAGCGAACGGGTACATACGCACACAATACACGGCCACTGATGGATCCATGGGACTTGGTAAAGCACTATGGACCCAACTATGACCACTGATAAAAACGTAACTACACTAGCGTTATAAGACCTAAACATTGCTACCTACCATACAAGTGCATTGGTTTAGTGCACTTCCGGTTGCCACTGAGCGGAAATGTTTGTGCGGACCTGTTCTCCCAAACTGGTAAGCAAATGACTGTTTTTACGTTATTTTCATTTTTACGTTACTATTATTATTATTATTATTTTTTTTTAACATTGATCTTAACTGATCACTATGACTTTATTGCTTTTATCGTTATATATGCCTATAATTGTGTACAGCACTTTGAGCTACATGACATGTATGAAAGGTGCTTTATAAATACTTACTTACTTACTTACTTACTATTTGGGCACTTTTACACAATTCCTGTGAGTTTATAGAACACCTCTGTAATTTTTTATTTTTTTTAATTCATTGTTTTGTATATATTTTTTTTTATTGGTCTTTTTCCCCCTCCATTTTCCTCCGATTTTCTCCCATCCCAATGTTAGTCGTATGCCAATTCCCAGTCCCTTCCTGGTCGCTGCGCACTTACCCCCCACAGTCAGATCATCTGGGAGAGTGGAGGCTACCACGTGCTTCCTCCGACACACGTCCAGCCAATCACCGCTTCTTTTCACCTGGCAGCGCGGATTCTCATTGAGAGGGCGTAGCGTGTGGGAGGACCACACTATCCCCCTCACGTCCAATCCGCGCTTAGCAGGCGCCCCGACCGAACTGTAGGAGTCGCTGTTTACAACGACCCGGACCCACCCCGCCAGCTTCTCCCACCCTCTGATACAGCCAATTGTATCAGTGCAGACGGCCAGCCAAGCTGGTGACAACCCCGGAGCTGTGAGCTGGATTCGAACAGGCAAATCCAGCTCAGCTCCGGGGCTGGTGACGAACGCAATCTCCGCTCGGCCACCTAACCGCCATTGTTTTGTATTTCTAATCAAGTCCTCAAAAACAGCATTTTTCTACCTGAAGATCTTAAGCCGTTTTGAGCCTGGGCTCCAACCACTGTGGGGCCTGAACATTAACATGCAGCGGTGTCTCTCTGACATCACAGATCAGCACATGTTCAGACGACTCAGTTCAGTGAGGGTGAATATTGTGAGAGGAGAATTGGAAGAATGCGCCAATATGAGAATTAGAGACATAGATCATATTAATATAAGTCCACATAGCTAGGAAACAATGCTAAACACTGAAAAAGGCCATTTATAAGATAGTTCCCCTTTAAGATATTATTATTATTGTATTCTAATGAGTGAGTTTATGCTCTTATTATAATGGTAAATGGCTGCTTTTTTATATAGCACTTTTATCCAAAGCGCTTTACAATTTGTTACTTACATATTACCCATTCACACACCGACGGCGGAGGCGACCATGCAAGGTGCCAACCTGCTCATCGGGGGAGCAATTAGGGGTTAAGTGTCTTGCTCAAGGACACATCGACACGCTGCCCAGGAGGAGCGGGAATCGAACCGGGAACCTCCGGATTGCCAGACGACTGCTCTACCTCCTGAGCCACTGTCCCATGAGTGAGCTTACACCCTTTTATTATAATGAGTGAGTTTACACCCTTTGTGTAATGATGACCCACAGGTTATAATTCAAATAAAAACGGAACGGCCTGTGCCAAAAGGCCTTACAGCAACATTAGTTTGAGCTCCTTTGACTGCTGGATATAATGGGCTGTAAGGAGTTCACCAGCTGCAGCCTGAGGCACGACAGCAGAGCCCTTACAACAGATCAGGAGTCTGACATTGGTTCAGTGCTGCGCCAGCCACTTACCCTGTCTTTCAAGAACCTGTATAGAAAGTAAGAAGTCAGGTCTTCTTTCAACAACGTTAGCCTCGACTCCAACTGCAGCTTCATGCCCCCTGAAATACACAATGAATGAATGAATGAATATAAAAAATAAAGCTAGGAGGAGCAGTATTTGCAAATCTGATATGTCATAAATGTATAGATGTAGCAGTACTGTCTATCTGTATGTCATGTATGTCATATATGTTATGATGAATTGAAAATGGGGGACCCTGATGTAAACAAGACGAAAGTCTTTCTCTGGTCTGCATCCCCTTAACAATTGTATGTATTGAGCTGTACTGTACTGTACCCATTCTGCAATCTGTTAATAAAGTTTTCAATCAATCAATCAAGCTATGTGAACAACGCACATCCAGAGAGGCAACCAGGGTAGTTACACGATAAAAGGAACAGATATACCTGAACACTGGATTGTTGCGTTTTTGTGGTTTATTCAGCGGCATAAGAAGAAAAAAAATTGTGAAGTTGTTGTACTAAAATTATATTAGTTCATGATTTAGAGGTAACCAAACGATGACCTGGCTATAACTACCTGAGAAGAGACTGACTACCAGTCCCACAGCGATGGCCGTCAGGGTTCCTATGGGGCTGTAGTAGAGATAGGACATGGAGTACCAGGTGTCGGCCAGGGAGGACCTGCGGGTGAGAGACAAAGTACGTTGGGTTCCATCCAGGGAAGATTGTCTACAGGTGCGAGCAGAACTCAGTCTTAGATGACCACCAAATTGCATGACATGGAGAATTATAAATGAGAGCAAGAGACATGACATAATACATCATAAGATAAGATATTCCTTTATTGATCCCCTTGGGGGAAATGCATGAGGGAGGGGAGGCACACAGGTAGTAGAAGACATAGTCACAGAATTATAGTACAGTTGAGAAGTAAAAATAGAATAAAAAGGCAGTGTAAACAATATACAATATACAGTCATTAACTCTGGACATGCGCACATGGGCAGCAAGGTGCGAGATGAGGGTATGTGTGCCCTCTCTCAGTTATATTTGCCCTACAATAAATATAGTTACAATATATAATCTAAATCTACCGGTAAATCTATAATCTAAAAAAAAAAACGAAATGCTAAATATATGCAATATATAATCTATAATCAATAAATGCTACATATCAAAGTCAAAGAGTCAAAGTCAAAGATGATCTGATGAAGTATTCAGTATTCACATACGGTGTGGTAAGGTAGTATATTGTCGTTTTAGGTGGGAGTCAGCTACTATAGGTTCCTACATGTCGCCTGCTCCTCATTTATAATTCTCCAGTTTGATTTGTGCGACCCAAAGGTATCTCCGCACCACATCACTTACCTGTCATCTATATACTCCTGTGGCACGGCAGTGAGTAGGCTTGGTTCTGTTGGTAGGGCAATGCTGGTCCAGTTGGGACCTGTGGTTGTGAGGTTACAACCCACAGTGGTCAGTGCCAGAGGCCTGGTTAGGGGAGGGTAGATTTGGGCCCCGATGCCCACCCACAGAGCCATGGCTAGACCAGACACCAGTCCTGTCAAAGCACCCTAGAGAACACACATGAGGACAATAAAAACTCAAGAACAGGGTTCACTTGAGCTCATGAATTACATGCTTCGGTCAATGTGGTGGTTGTCTTCCCAAATTATCTTCGCAGGCTAGCAGGGGTTGAGTTCAATTCAGTTCCAATTGAATCGATCTTAAAATGATAAGGATGAGACGCAGCTACTACATTTTCACAGAAGTGAAATCTGACAGGTTGATTTGACCTCCCGGTTAAGGGGAAGCCATTTCTTAATGGCTTTATGATGACAATTGTTGTCCTATCCAATCTATTCAGAAATAATTTAGAATGAAACCCCCGTCAGGGCGGTCAGGTGGCGTAACGGAGATTGCGTTCGTCACCAAACCCCGGAGCGGCTAGATTCGCCTGTTTGAATCCAGCTCACAGCTCCCGGCGTTGTCACCAGCTTGGCTGGCCGTTCACACTAATACAATTGGCAGTGTTAGAGGGTGGGAGAAGCTGGCGGGGTGGGTCCGGGTCGTGGTAAACAGCGACTCCTACAGTTCGGTCGGGGCGCCTGCTCAGCGCGGATAGGACCTGAGTGGGATAGTGTGATCCTTACACACGCTACGCCCTCTCAGGGAGAGTCCGCGCTGCCAGGTGAAAAGAAGCGGTTGATTGGCTGGACGTGTGTCGGAGGAAGCATGTGATAGCCTCCACTCTCCCAGACCGACTGTGGGGGGTAAGTGCGCAGCGACCAGGAAGGGGATTGGGAATTGGCATAACGACTAACATTGGGATGGGAGAAAATCGGAGGAAAATGGAGGAAAAAAAAATAAATAAAAAAAAATAAAAAAAAATAGTGAAACCCCTGTCAACCGAAGATAATAGTTCTCGTAAACGTTTTTAACTGATTACAATCGAACATGAACCCCAGCCAGCCCATAATACATGTCTACTTATCAGCACTATTATAATCCAGTTGGTGATTTTGTAAAGCCTAGGGAGTGGCATGCGGCGCATATCCACACAAACTGCAGCTTGCCAGTCGTGTGACTCATGCAAATGGCAGAAAACTCCTTCACAGCCGTCTTTATATATCAAACACTATGATGGTATGAAAGTTAGATGGCTGCCTGTGCTTCAGCCATCTTGAAACGGTAGCTGTTATCTTGCTTGTTTTAGTTTTGCTAGCTTGAACAGAAAGAACAACTTAGTAAAAGTATATGACTTACTGTGGAATTGGCAAACGGACAGAGGATTCCCAGCGTGAAGACGCCCAGTAACGGACCTCCCACGACCCCAAAGATAGTGATGGCTGCCTGCAACGGGCAGAGATGATCATCTACAATTCATTCTCTAATGGTTCTCAACCTTCTTCATGTCAAGGAGCCCCACATTGATACACATTAAGCTGTGGATCTCCAGACTAATACACTTTAGGCTGCGGACCCCCACATTGATACACATTAAGCTGTGGATCTCCAGACTAATACACTTTAGGCTGCGGACCCCCACATTGATACACATTAAGCTGTGGATCTCCAGACTAATACACTTTAGGCTGCGGACCCCCACATTGATACACATTAAGCTGTGGATCTCCAGACTAATACACTTTAGGCTGCGGACCCCCACATTGATACACATTAAGCTGTGGATCTCCAGACTAATACACTTTAGGCTGCGGACCCCCACATTGATACACATTAAGCTGTGGATCTCCAGACTAATACACTTTAGGCTGCGGACCCCCACATTGATACAGATTCTTGTCTCAGCGAACCCCATTTCATACTGTTTCCATGCAGGATTCCATTACTAGCTGGGGAGATGGTGGTGGAGAGAGTAAAACCCATGAATAGATAGATGAATGTAACATTCGTATACATTCTCTCATTGGGCTGACGAGTCCATGAAATAGTAGTGAAATTAAACAGACCTCAAGGACCCTTGGGGGACTCCGCACCCCATGTTGAGAACCAATGCTCTATACAGACCATTGCCTGTATTTATCAAGCATCTCAAAGTAGGAGTGCTGGTCTGATCCTATAGGTCAGTTTGATAAATATGGGCCCTGGTGCATAAAGACAGAAGTCTCCTTGATTGGCATCATTATTCGTGATGATGTTGAATGAAAGTTGAATCCTCGTCTAAAAGCATTTATCAGTTTATTTGATCTCAGCCAACTGCTATGTTTGGTCTCGCAGACCGACAAGTAATGGTATTACCACCATCGGGGACCACAGTCATTCAAATTAAGACTAAATCTACAGTATGTCAGCTCTCCAGGACAGGGCCACTCGGCAACACCCTGGGGACCTGCCCCGTTCCCCAGACATCAGTTTGAGAAACATTAGATTCAATATTAGAATGTTAACATTCTCTCTTGCTAGTTTGAAAAAGCTGAGCAAGCATTAACGGAACGTAGACCAATCTCAGTCACTCTCTTTGTCTGGGACCAAATTCGGTCACGCCCCATTTTGCGCGACATCCAGGCTTTTTTTTACCGTCAGCGTAGGTCGAGGGGGCAAGGCCCAGGAATTTTGCTCTTTTTGTCTGTGAACGTGACAAGATGCAACAATGAAACTGAATCTGAATCTGAGGAGGGGGTCACGTGTATTGTAATGCTTATAAACTGATGAATCAACTCAATCAATCAATCAATCAATCTAGCAGTGTACATTTATTGTGAATCGATGGATTGCAGCTGTACCTGTAACGCCCCTCCCATCAGAGAAGCCAGGCCAGCCATTCCAATGCAAAGAGCCCCGTAAAGGAGGACTGCAACACAGCAGAGGCACAGAGGAGGAGAAGCTCAGGGTTTTGTAAAAGTGTACAGATATTTTTCAAGAGGAAATCAATCGATTGATCTAATCTAAAATGACAGAATACAACCGTATGTGGTATAGAGAGTTGGAAGTATTGCAACTCATAAAGGGGATGAATGAATGAATGAAAACTTTATTTAACAGATTGCAGAATGGGTACAATACAGTACGGCTCAATACACACAATTGTTAAGGGGATGCAGACCAGAGAAAGACTTTCGTCTTGTTTACATCAGGGTCCCCCCATTTTCAATTCATATAGACATTTATGACATACACAACATACATGACATTTATGGCATAGGGACATATAGGTATTTAGTACTGATTGATTGATTGATTGATTGATTGAAAACTTTATTAACAGATTGCAGAATGGGTACAATACAGTACAGCTCAATACACACAATTGTTAAGGGGATGCAGACCAGAGAAAGACTTTCGTCTTGTTTACATCAGGGTCCCCCATTTTCAATTCATCAGGACATATATGACATACATGACATACAGATAGTCAGTACTGCTACATCTATACATTTATGACATACCAGATTTGCAAATACAGTACTGTTTGTGATACAGAAGGAGTCAGGAAAAGGGAGTATATACATTTGACGTAGAAACTGTACATTGGAGGAGGTTGGGTGGGGGGGGTTGGGTACACTGGGATATTGACAACCATACTGGGTAATCTACATTGGAGGTGGTTGGGGGGGGGGGGGGGGCACACTGTATATACAAGCAAAACTGTACATTGAGGGGGGGGGGGGAGACACTGTACAAACAAACAAAATTGTACATTGGACTATTGACAAAACCATACTAGGTAAATGACTGTACATTGGAGGGGGTTGGGTTAGGATATTTACAGGGGCCAGTGTTGAATTGCAGTCTCACGTAGGTGTCCCTTGAGAGAGGTTTTGAAAGTGGGTAGTGATCCACATTCCTTTACAGCTTTGGGTAGGGCGTTCCACATTGATGTGGCATAATTGCGAAACGTGTTTAGTCCCTTATTTGAGCCGAATCTGGGTTTAACATGATTTGTGGAGCTCCCTCTGGTGTTGTGATCGTGGTATTCACTGACCTTTGGGAAGTATTTTGACATGTACATGGGTACCTTGGTCGTGTAGTGTATCTTGTAGACCAGGCCCATTGCAAGTTGCTGTACTCTGTCGTCTACTCTAAGCCATCCTAGGTTGTCAAAGTGGGCAGGGGTGAGGTGGGTTCTGGGGGTAAGGTCAAGCAGTAGTCTGACCAGTTTGTTTTGTGACGTTTGTAATTTTGTTTTAAGCGCCTTTGAGGTGCTTTGGTACCATGAGGTGCACGCATAGTCGTAGTACCCTTGAATGAGTGCTCCTGCCAGAGTCTTCAGGGTATTCTTGTTTACCAGAGAGGAGATCCGGTACAAGAATCTAGTTCGTTGGTTGACTTTTTTTTATTACATTGGATGCCATTTTGTCACAGGAAAGATTTTTCCTCTAGGATGGAACCCAGGTAGGTAATTTCGTCTTTCCTTGTGACAATATTGTCACCCACTGCAACTGAGAAGCCGTCGGTCTTGCTGAGTTTGTTATTTGAACCGAAGAGAATGGACTCTGTTTTGCCCATGTGTAATGATAGTTTGTTATCAGCGAGCCATATGCAGATTTTGCCTAGTTCCGAGCTGAGGGTTTTTTCAACCTGCAACTTGTTCTTGTCAGAGACCAGCAGGGCTGAGTCGTCCGCAAACAGGAACAAGTTGCAGTCACAGGCTGACGACATGTAATTTGCATAAATTAGGAAGAGTAGCGGTCCTAGTATGCTTCCTTGTGGAACACCACAGCTCACTGTGAGGGGGGGGGGTAGAGTACCGTTTACCTCTACCATCTGTTCTCTCCCCTCCAGGTAGGATTGCATCCAGCTCACTGATAAGCTATCAAAACCAATTGCTTTTAGCTTGTCAATCAGAATGGAGTGATTGTCAGTGTCGAAGGCCTTTTGTAGGTCCAGCATGACCATGCCGCAGTATTTGCCCGCGTCCACCTCTTGTTTGATGTGGTCGTTCAAATAGAGGAGGCATGTGTCAGTGGAGTGGGACGTTCTGAAGCCAGATTGGAATTCGTAGATTAGATTTCTTTCTGCCAGGTACTTTTCGACCTGTTCGTAGACTATTTTCTCCATGACTTTCGAGATGGAGGTAAGAATAGAAACAGGGCGGTAGTTGCCTGGGTCTAATTTGCTGCCCTTTTTGTGCAGAGGGGTCACTCTCGCAATTTTGAAGTCCTTGGGGACGTGTCCCTGTTTTATAGAGAGGTTTATTATGTGTGTGATGACTGGGGTGATGGCGGCTGCTGCGTCTCTGAGGAATTTGGAGGGGATGTTGTCATGGCCAGTGGCCTTGTTAGGTTGGAGGGCGCTAAATTTTTTTAGTACCTCATCGGTTGTTACCATTTCAAGTTTGAAGTTGTCTTTGTGGACCCCTAGGTTTTTGTAGTATGCTACTATGTGTTCTACCCCATAATGCCCTGGGGTTAGAAGCCTAATCTCCAACTGATATGATGGGGCTGTTGTTCAGTGTAAATAACAATACATGTTTTAGTCAACTGGACTGGTTAAAGGGTTATAAAGACCCCCACAGCTAAGGCTGGGAAATATATCAATGTTCATCATATATTATCCATGTGTCGTTATCGTACTATGTATTTTTGTTTGTTTCTTTGTGATCAATTGACATTCTGTCAATGTAAGAGTGCATGAAGCTGGACACAATCTATTGTCAATTATAATACACAGATTTGGTGCCTTTATTAACCCTTTCACTGCCACACGACAGAATCCGCGGAGCTAATGATACTAATGATGGAGCATCGCCGTCGGTTGTGTGATAGTAAAGGGCTAACCTTCTGTATTGTCACAGTGAAAGGGTTAACTGGCTGTCGTGTGGCAGTGAAAGGGTTAATGGGTAAAAAGTATCATTACTCAACAGTGATCGATGCTGTATCACACTTCCCATCACCCACGCGGTCCAATATGACGAACACCAAATGTGATTTACTTAAAGGTACTATAGATAGCCACTTGTGAGGATTGGCTAGTTCCCCGCCACACGCTTCTTCAAGGTACTGTGTTGATTGGTGCATTCCCCGCCACACGCTTCAGGAGCGATTACCAATTCCATCACGCATTGATTAGCGCTCCAGAGGCTTCATATACTCGGACCTTCTTTCAATCGTTGTCGGGTCGTTTTGATTACTACTGCTACTGCCTGTTCCCCCCTCCCGTTGTTGTGCCTCGTCTACTTTCCCTCCAGGACATCTTTGGATCGCCGCTGGTGAATATCTTGATCATCCGTTTGGAGCTGCGCCTCGTTGCCCGCTTTACGCGTTTGCGCTTTGGTGAGTTTTGGAAACAAACCTTTTTGGATTATCTGTTTTTTTGTGTTTGGATAACACTGAAGAAATACCGTTTTTGTTTTGTACTGGACTCAGCTAAATTGTGTGTTTGGATAACACTGAAGAAGTACCGTTTTGTTTTGTACTGGACTCAGCTAACTTGTGTGTAGTTTACACCGAAGATCAAGTCACTTGTATTTCATACTGGACTCAGCTAAGGGAGGACTGAACTGCCTCTGTGTACTGTTGGACTGTTGTTGATCTCTCTCTCTCTCTCCGTTTCCACTCCGAGTTGGATCTGGGAGTATCTGCAGAGCCGCAGCGGCGCCTACGCCGATTCCCCACCTCTAACACCGGGAGGATCTGCAGAGCCGCAGACAACTCTGCCGAAGGCGTTCTCCTTTTTTGTTGATTCAGATTTGTTATTTGGCTCTTTTTGATTCTGTAATAAATACGTCCTAGTGTTTGGCTAACTCTGAACTACCTGTCTGTGCCGTGCTGTTGAGGTCGGTTTCAAACCCTAACACCACTAGAGAACCAGCATGTCATTTAGCCAATCAGGTCCATGGAGAATTGGGACGTACAGTAGGGAGGGGCTACATGCCTGCAACACGTAAACAACAACATTCATTTTGGACCCGCAACATTTAAAAAGAAAATGCATTAATCAATCATTTCTTTGGGGGAAAAGCAATACTTTTATTCCGCACCTTTCTAATAGCTCTGTAGATGTAATTGTAAAAAAGAAAATTACTCTACATTACTGTTATCTATACTAGCACCTTTAATCAGATACTGTGGTATTATATGAATATTGGGGTGGAGAAGTCCTGAGAAATATTGTGGTATTTATTATGTACTGTATGTATTTTCTCTCATCGCTCAGCACTGTATGTACAGTGTCCCCCCCCACCTCTCCTACCCAACCCCCCCCCCCCCCACCCCACCCACCCAACCACCTCCAATGTACAGCCCCCCACCCACCCAACCCCACCCCACCTACCCAACCTCCCCCAATGTACAGTTTTTACGTCAAATGTATATACTCTCTTTTCTGGACTCTTTTTGTATCACAAACAGTACTGTATTTGCAAATCTGGTATGTCATAAATGTATAGATGTAGCAGTACTGTCTATCTGTATGTCATGTATGTCAATGTTATGATGAATTGAAAATGGGGGACCCTGATGTAAACAAGACGAAAGTCTTTCTCTGGTCTGCATTCCCTTAACAATTGTGTGTATTGAGCTGTACTGTACCCATTCTGCAATCTGTTAATAAAGTTTTCAATCAATCAATAAAACTGTCACACAGCCTGCAGCTTACTGAGTGCTCTGGTGGTCCAGGACAAGTGTCTCTCTGACAGCTGCTTGTACGGGTTGATCAAGTCCTCCACGGTCACTGTGGCCAGGGCGTTGATGCTGGACGACACTGTGCTGCAGGGGAGACGAGGACAACACACACACACACACACACACACACACACACACACACACACACACACACACACACACACACACACACACACACACACACACACACACACACACACACACACACACACACACACACACACAGGGCGTTGATGCTGAGCGACACCGCGGTAAACATTTCAAACAGGAAGGAGAGCGGCCAGCAGCACACACTGAATTCTGCCCCGATGAACATACATGTAGCGTGTGCTGCCAAAGTATAGGGACCCGCTTTGGGTTAGAATGTCACAGGGGTGTAAAGTACTTGAGTAATTGTACTTCGTTACAATACTTAAGTACTGTTTTTGGGGGATTTGGGATTACTTTACTCGAGTATTATTAGGTTTGTATACTTGTACTTTTACTCTTTTACTATTTCAGAGAAAAAAAAAAACTTTTTATTCCTTACATTTAAAATGCAGACCTCTACAGAGTACAAATCTCGCAGGTCCAATACTTTTTATTTGTTTCTCTGGCCGAACTAACGTTAACGTTATAAATCCCGCGGCCGCTCTCTATTTAAAAACAGCCAATCAAAACCCCATCAATGGAAAATGAACCCGCCCATACCCACGCTGATTGGATGAATGACTTTTATTTATATAGCACCCTTCACAGCACGAATGCACAGGGTGCTTTAAAGTTTACACTACAGCTTAGTATATAAAATAAATGACAACAACAACAACAGACAGCAGTTAAAAAACAGTGAAACCAGATAAAAAGAATAAAATAATTTGTCCTTGTGCAAGACTAGAAAGCGGGGATCTTTGATTAATAAACACCTGCTATCAGAAGAACGGACAGTCAGAGTGACAACAAGCTACAGAAGACGGCCACAAACGATAGTACGAGTGATGAAGAGGACGAACATTTCATTGCCCCGGAATAAAAAAGAGTTTTGACTTTTACTTTTTACATTTAAAATTAGAAACTTTTTGACTTTTACTCAAGTGTGTTCTTAGCCAGATACTCTGACTTTTACTTGAGTAAGATTTTGAGACGGTAACCATACTTTCACTTAATAAGTATAATTTCTGGGTACTTTTTACACCCCTGCGCTTGACTAAAGTCGATCGTGTGGCTGTACTCAACTGGAGAATTATATAATTCTTATTAGTTGACTAATAGTCAGAGCACTTTGTTGACTAATTGATTTGTTGATTTGATCGACAAATCTGTAAAACCATTGTTTCCCCACATGCAATTACAGAAGTCTAATTCTTACCAGATTATGTGCTTATCATTCTTCAGGAGATAAATCATTCAGCAATCATTTCTAAACAAGACGAAAGTCTTTCTCTGGTCTGCATCCCCTTATACAATTGTGTGTATTGAGCTGTACTGTATTGTACCCATTCTGCAATATGTTAATACAATTTGCAATCAATCAATCAATCAATCAATCAATCAATCAATCAATCAATCAATCAATCAATCAAGCATGGGGAAAAGCGTTACAGAAATGATCCACAGAGAAAGTCTTAGTCAATTAAGACAGAGCCCAATTTATTATTCAAATGAATCTAGTCAGAGTGGGTGGCTGTGTAGGAGGTCTATTTGGCAGCTAGATTCAGTGTGCGGGTATTCCTCCATCTTTTCAGTTGTTGACTTTAGTGAACTCCTGCTGATGTAGTTACATTTGGATATAAATACACTACTTTCCAGTGTTGCGTAATAATATATCACATAATAATATTTATCCAATAACAAATCACTTTCACAGCAACAAATAGACCTAATATACCCAGAATAATAGAGCTAAAAGAATCCTTACTTTACACTACAATCTACCAATATCGCACAGGGAGATAACACAGCACTTTAACTACGTTAAAGGAACACGCCAACCTTTTGGGGAAATTAACTTATTTGCCATGCAGATACCCTTTTGTTCTCTGTGCATGCATTAGGCTTAGGGATGCATTATGCCTTTTTTAGGTGGTGAAATCACTGCGCCCAGGCAGCAGTGGTTCGGCAAAAAAAAAATCTGAGTATATTATCTGCTTAGAAAACGAAAATGTCTAATTAAAAATATATATATATATATATATTATTTATCCACGTGATAAATACACAGGTCACAAAATGTTTACAGAAACGTTTTGGAGTTGTATTTGGAGTGTATTTCATGACTGTTGGGAACTAGACTACACTGGCACCTATACTTCCAGTGAATGACGCTAAGCTAGGCTAACGGTGCGGCTGTTCCCTAAGCCTAATGCATGGACAGAGAAGAGAAGGGTATCTGCTTGTCTAACTCCAGGGTAGATGGCAAATAAGCTAATTTCCCCCAAAAGTTGACGTGTTCCTTTTAACAATTGTGAAATAAATGACGCTAGGAGAGGTTGATTAACCTCAGAGAACCGCTGTAAGCCGCTGCCACAAACAGGCCTGGAAGGCCAGGATAATCTCGCAGGATGTCCATCGCCAAATATGGCATCAGCTGAAGAGGACAGATGACAAATGAATAAATACACTTCAATAGCAAGTTTTCTTAAAACAGCATTTACAAAGTGCTTCACAGAAAACTGATGGCAAAGCGTGTGTTATTACCACGCTCTAGCCAGGCACATAGAACCCCCAACTCTGGTTGTGTTAGTACCACGCTCTACCCAGGCACATAGAACCCCCAACTCTGGTTGTGTTAGTACCACGCTCTAGCCAGGCACATAGAACCCCCAACTCTGGTTGTGTTAGAGCAGGGGTCAGGAACCTTTTTGACTGGGAGAGCCATAAAAGCCAAATATTTCTAAATATATTTCATTGAGAGCCATATAGTATTTTTAACATATAATACATTAAATATGTCTTACTTTTAATGCGACTTCTGGTGCTGCATGGTTTTGCTGATGGCCTTGTAATCTGGTTCATACGTGGTGAGGTTGAGCTTCATGCAGGCGTTGAGGCTTCCATCAGTTAAACGTGAGCGTAGGTTGGTCTTAATGTTCCTCATATGTGAGAATGACTGCCCACATGCATATGTAGAGCCAAACATGGTCAATACGGCAATACTCACGCTGCATTGTGTGGTATGTCACAGGAAGCTCGTTCCAAGTTTTAAGAATCAGCTGGTCTTCAGGTTGAAGATTTTTAATTTCTGTCCACTTGTGTTCCCTCGCCAGCTCTGCTCTGCTATATCTTCAGCTACAGATACTATTAGCTGTATCTTCAAAACTAATTTCTGTTTACTTTTAAATGACACAGTATTATTAAGAAATATCACAAGTATTAAAAAAAAAAAAAAAATAAAAAAAAAAAGTTTACTCAAAAATGTCTGGGAGCCATATGCTGTCACCAGAAGAGCCATATATGGCTCGCGAGCCATAGGTTCCCGACCCCTGTGTTAGTGGCATGCTCTATTGAGCAGCATATAGGGAATGGAACCGCTAACCCTGGTGGCAGTGTTGGCACCGATAGCCATACCACCACGACCCCAGGCTGTGTGCGTCCATCTCACCTGGTCCGGAGCAGAGACCCACCCTGCAGTCCAGGGGTCACAGTCCTTATAGACGGAGTAGAGGCACAGCCCCGAGAACACAGCACACAGCAGGATGGCCCACAGCCCTACCAGGTTGAGATACAGAGCGCTGGCAGAGAGGAGAGACACAGAACGAACACACACACACACACACGCACGCACGCACGCATGCACGCACACGCACGCACGCACGCACGCACGCACGCACGCACACACACACACAGAGAGAGAGAGGGAGGGAGGTTGCGTTATTTTTTTCCGTAGCCGCATTTTGCGGAGACGCTCTCTGATTGGCCACTGACATGTGCGCCGCCAATCGCGTGACAAGCTGTGTCTTTGCCCATTTTCGGGTCTAACAGGCTGCAAACTACCTAACGCCTAGTTTATCACCGGTTAAGCTTATAGGCGACCAGTTGGTTAAGGTTAGAGTTTGGAATCAGGGCTGGCGTTCTATCGCCCTGCTCTAAAACTCTAACCTTAACCAACTTCGAAAGAGTCGCCATATAAGCTTAACCGGTGAAAGAAACAGGCGTCACACGATTGGGCGCACGTGTCACATGAAGTGGCCAATCAGAGAGCGTCTCTACGCAAAATGCGGCTATGGAAAAAAATAACGCAGGGCGTTTACATGAAAGGAATTCCTTGATCTAGGCATCTATGGAATTATCTGTGTCGCCATCTACTGGCGAGGAGTGCCAAATTGAATGGCCGAGTCACATTGTAAATCACTTGACACAGTAAACAAAAACAAAAAGCCTGTAACAAGGGCCTCACAGTCTGGCGTGAGTGATGGATCTGCAGGAGATGTATCTCTGAACCTGCGCCTGGTTGATTCCGTAGACACTGACCCAGACGAACGTCCCGCCCACCGTTATGGTCCAGAAAGTGTGTCTTCTATGTGGGTTCAAGTCAAATCTAGAGAGAGAGAGAGAGAGATGGTGTGTCTATGGGTGGGGAGTGGTCAAGATAAGATTTCTAGAGAACTTAAAGGAACATGCCAACTTTCTGTGTAGTAGTGGTTGGTAAAAAAATTGTTCTGAGTATATTATCCTCTTAAGCTGCAAGGGCCCACATGTGGGCCCTTTTGAGGACGATTTGCCCACCAGCACTCTGCTGACCTCTAGTGGCTCGGTGTGCATATTTTTTTATACAATTATCGAATTAAAGCCCCATTTGTTGCCTGTCGATAGCCCTTTCAGGTGACAAAATCCGTTCAGCGGTTCTCGAGTTACATGCCGATATTTGAGGCTTGCGCAAAGTACACGATATTGCGCAAATACTACTCCCGACTCTTGGGTCTCTAGTTCCGTCAATCATTTGGCGATCTCGAAAATGATTGGACAGGGTTGTAGCCAATGAGTGTGGCTTTCCAATGATACCCCACCTGGGGATGGACGAATCAGGGATCTAGGTGAAAAACCCACGAGCGAAAACAGGAAGAGAAAAACCGCAGAATGAATTGAAGTCTATGAGAAAACTGAGCTTTTCTTTTGTACACAGTTTACCAAAATCACTCCTAATCACTCATTTCTGAACGGATCTTTATGAAATTTGGACAGGTACTACATAAGACTTCCGGCTATGGATATTGGGAGTTTTCTAAGCCATACGAATTTCTGGGGAAATACTACTTCTGGACTACTAACTACTACAGAACAACTTGAGTAACACGTTTTTCTACAACTCAAGTTCAGACCTATGTTACTCTATTTCATTAGCACTAAAAGTGATCTTTCTTTATTGTATCATAAACACATTAGCACCGTGCAATCCATTCTTTGTGGATCCCGCCCTATAGTCTGAGCAAAAAAACAATAGGGTGAAGTCAAACGAAAATTTTTTTTTGCTACATTTCCGAGAAGCCTTTAAAAGGTTTTAATCAACATACACGGTTTTCAATTGATAAGAAATAATTGCTTGACGTCTAAAATGAAACGCTCCACCAGGAGGCGCTGTGGTCTACCTACTCCCAGAGGTTGAGTCTGCCTCCACGCTGTGCGTCTGTGATGATGTCAGAGACTCCTCCCTGTAAGACCACGGCCCTGATGATGACAGACAGGAAGCCTGCCAGCATGATGCCCACCTATAGGAGGAAGTAGAAGAGGAGCGGGCAGCATGTGTGTCTTCTATCTATGGCACTTGGAGGTCATTTTAATTTAGGTTTTAACTCTGGTTTTGACCCTCACCTGAAAGACATCTGTCCACACCACCGCCCTCAGACCCCCCTGGTACACAACAGAGCACAGAGAGACCACTCAGACCCCCCTGGTACACAACAGAGCACAGAGAGACCCCTCAGACCCCCCTGGTACACAACAGAGCACAGAGAGACCCCTGAGACCCCCCTGGTACACAACAGAGCACAGAGAGACCCCTCAGACCCCCCTGGTACACAACAGAGCACAGAGAGACCCCTCAGACCCCCCTGGTACACAACAGAGCACAGAGAGACCCCTCAGACCCCCCTGGTACACAACAGAGCACAGAGAGGCCCCTGAGACCCCCCTGGTACACAACAGAGCACAGAGAGGCCCCTGAGACCCCCCTGGTACACAACAGAGCACAGAGAGACCCCTGAGACCCCCCTGGTACACAACAGAGCACAGAGAGACCCCTCAGACCCCCCTGGTACACAACAGAGCACAGAGAGACCCCTGAGACCCCCCTGGTACACAACAGAGCACAGAGAGACCCCTCAGACCCCCCTGGTACACAACAGAGCACAGAGAGACCCCTGAGACCCCCCTGGTACACAACAGAGCACAGAGAGGCCCCTGAGACCCCCCTGGTACACAACAGAGCACAGAGAGACCCCTGAGACCCCCCTGGTACACAACAGAGCACAGAGAGACCCCTCAGACCCCCCTGGTACACAACAGAGCACAGAGAGACCCCTGAGAGACCCCCCTGGTACACAACAGAGCACAGAGAGACCCCTGAGACGCCCCTGGTACACAACAGAGCACAGAGAGACCCCTGAGACCCCCCTGGTACACAACAGAGCACAGAGAGACCCCTGAGACCCCCCTGGTACACAACAGAGCACAGAGAGACCCCTCAGACCCCCCTGGTACACAACAGAGCACAGAGAGGCCCCTGAGACCCCCCTGGTACACAACAGAGCACAGAGAGACCCCTCAGACCCCCCTGGTACACAACAGAGCACAGAGAGGCCCCTGAGACCCCCCTGGTACACAACAGAGCACAGAGAGACCCCTCAGACCCCCCTGGTACACAACAGAGCACAGAGAGACCCCTCAGACCCCCCTGGTACACAACAGAGCACAGAGAGACCCCTGAGACCCCCCTGGTACACAACAGAGCACAGAGAGACCCCTCAGACCCCCCTGGTACACAACAGAGCACAGAGAGACCCCTCAGACCCCCCTGGTACACAACAGAGCACAGAGAGACCCCTCAGACCCCCCTGGTACACAACAGAGCACAGAGAGACCCCTGAGACCCCCCTGGTACACAACAGAGCACAGAGAGACCCCTGAGACCCCCCTGGTACACAACAGAGCACAGAGAGACCCCTGAGACCCCCCTGGTACACAACAGAGCACAGAGAGACCCCTGAGACCCCCCTGGTACACAACAGAGCACAGAGAGACCCCTGAGACCCCCCTGGTACACAACAGAGCACAGAGAGACCCCTCAGACCCCCCTGGTACACAACAGAGCACAGAGAGACCCCTCAGACCCCCCTGGTACACAACAGAGCACAGAGAGACCCCTGAGACCCCCCTGGTACACAACAGAGCACAGAGAGACCCCTCAGACCCCCCTGGTACACAACAGAGCACAGAGAGACCCCTGAGACCCCCCTGGTACACAACAGAGCACAGAGAGACCCCTGAGAGACCCCCCTGCATAATGACCTCCAGACAAAAACCTCTTTCAAATAGGATGTGTGTTGTGTTTTGGATAGTCTTTCATAATAAGCACATTATGTGCTAAGAACAATATGTACAACGACAATGTTAAACAATGTATCTTGACATACCAAGGTGCAGTAGAAGGTGCACACTATTCCTGTTGAGATTACAGCCCCCCATAGATCCATACCAGTCACTGGAGAGAGAGAGAGAGAGAGGGAGG
>NW_028174866.1:927882-940382 GCF_963971535.1 Notolepis coatsorum
GAAAATTATTTAATGGCCTTGGGGACCTAGCTCAACCATCCATTGGGTAATGGTAAAATGTCAGAATTACTACTTAACTACCAACCAAACTAACTAACTAACTGTAACTAATGGAACAACTAACTAACTAACTAACTAACTACTAACTAACTAACTAACTAACTAACTAACTAACTAACTAACTAACTAACTAACTAACTAACTAACTAACTAACTAACTAACTAACTAACTAACTAACTAACTAACTAAACTAACTAACTAACTAACGAACGAACTAACTAACTAACTAACTAACTAACTAACTAACTAACTCCATACATAGACAAATAAATACAGGGGGATAAAAACATAAACGTAAATAAATAAGATAAGATAATATGTTATTTTATTGATCCCCTTGGGGAAATTGAGGTGTCCCATAGTAGTACAGGGGGCGGGGGGCGGGGGGGGGGGGGGGGGGGGGGGGTACAGGTATGGGTAATAGAAAGACAATAAATATAGGTGATACAAATGTGAATAGGAATAGAGAAAACAGTAGACAAAAAAGGTGCAGGTCTGTATTGGTCCATAATAATACACACTGTGCTAGAGTCTGTGCAGGGTGTAGTAGTTAAGAGTCAAGACATTTTAATAGTTCTCAATTTCTGCCACTGTTAGTTCGTGCCCCCCAGGTTGTGGAGCCTACATTGGAGCCTGTCAGGGAAGCCTGATATAAAAATCACAGAAGATATTGGTAATATGATATAATATGGAAAACTGACTTGACAGGTTAGGGCAGACCTATATCTGTGACCCACAGAGGTCAAAGGATCGCAGTGCCATAGATGCTGACTCACAGTCTGAACAATGAAGAGCACAGTTCCACACAGACGCGTTGCTCTGTTGAAGCGTAGCTCCAGGTACTTGACCGAGAGAGAGAGGGAGAGAGAAAGAGGTCACACACCGTCACACAGCAGGCCAAGCATGAGCGAAACAGAAAAGATATTGAGGATATATTTACCATAATTCTTCATTTATTTTTGACAAATACCACATATAGGCTACATAGTATATACACCCATCTGACTATGGTATAGCATATAATAGAATATAAATACTTTAATCATCCTGAGGGAAATTTGGCACTACAGTATCCAGGACTTGAAAATTAGTTAACACAAGTCAAACCGCTTGTTATATTTGCCCAAAAACAGTGCAAGGTAAATTGGGCTCTACTCGAAAAGACATTTGAAAGCGCAGGTTACCTGTGTGTCAGGTTGTTGTACCCCCCACACGTATTAGGCAGAGCTTATAATACAAACAACGATTTGCTGCTGCATCTGACTGGAGCACATTATTTTATTTATTTATTTAACCTTTATTTATCCATTCCAAAACACCCTTACACTCACTGCCCTCACATCGCTCACTGCTTTTAAACTAAATCTGCAACCAATCATAACCGACTGTTGCACCTGCCTGACTGCCGCATAGCCCCCTCAGACCCTTCTCTCCTCCCCCTATAGCCCCCCCCCCCCCCCCCCACCTGCCTCCCCGTGACAAAGGGTTAACCGTCTGTAGGGTGATATAGTAAAGGGTTAACATTCTGTAGTGTGGTAGTGAAAGGGTTCATTTGAGTGACTTTACTGACGGGATAGGTAACATTAATTAAAAGTAGGGATGTCCGATATTATCGGCCTACCGATATTATCGGCCGATATCGGCATTAAAATGTGATATCGAAAAATATCGGTATCGGTTTTCAATTTTTTATTTAATTTTTTTTTAACATTTCTATAACCTTTATTTACCCAGGCAAGCAAGTAAGAACAAATTCTGATTTTATTTATTGTCAAAAGTATGCATAATGTTGTGTTAATTCCACAACAAGAGATATGTAATGTTAATTACCTGAAATTATTCCATTTTTTGGGGGGGGGGAAACCCTGCATATATCGGTATCGGTTGATATCGGTATCGGAAATTAAGAGTTGGACAATATCGGTATATCGGTATCGGTAAAAAAGCCAATATCGAGCATCCCTAATTACAAGTCAACATAATCTAACACTGTCAAAGATCAAAGGACCTTTTCCATTGCCATTATCATTTGTGAAGACAACAAGCCACTAAAACATAGATTACTGATGTGGAATAATTTGACCAGATTATTCACAGAGGCAGACCACAGGTTTACTGACAGAATGACATGTTGCAACATGGAGAGACCTAGATTACAGCAATGGGCCCCATAGCCTAGATCTCTAAAGAATGGCAAGCTAACAAAGTATTTATACAGGAGAGTAGACAAGACGACGTACATAATATGGATTATAGATATGATGTATAGAGATATCTGGATAATGATGTACACTTATGAGAAGGCTGTCTGTGTGCATATGTGTGTATACCAGGCCATGTGAGCGGCGCGGCGTGTGGAGCGGAGCGGGCGGTTTTGACGTGAGCGACGGAGTGGGTTTTAAAATGGGTCGGCGCGACGTCCGGAGCGAGAGTTCTCCTCCGCTCCAATCCACTCCGGGCCGCTCACAGTGGTTTAACACTGATGTAATATACATGTAGTACAATGCCAAAGCAACAGATGGCGATGTACAAACATGAAGGCCATTTTCAACCAATGAGAAGGGTGAACCGTCACTCACATCCTGTTAGAAAAAGTATATGACGCCATTGTTGTTGTCGTTAGCTTACATGCTAACGTTAATGGCAGCGACCATAGCATTGTGGCTAGGCTAGCTATCATCGCTTAGTAGAGCTATAACACTTTGTATGCCACGCCGGGTTGTCCTTTTTACCCCCTTGATGCCACGGTCCACGGCCAATGTTAACGTTAATATCGCCTAATCTATGTTTTAAATTATGGGTCTAATTCCGCTTATGAAAGAATAATTTTCCAGTCAATGTTGTCATGGCAGATTGGTTTTTTATCGCTTCACTTCTGTTTGATAGCATTTTGAAAAGCACCAGTTTTCAGGTGAAAAACAGCCCATTCTGTGATAATCGCCTTTTACTGGAATATTCCAGAACGTTGATATTTGTCGGCCTATTTATGAATTGTTTTCAAATAAACGCTAGATGATCGATAGTATGTGCACGCACGCACGCACGTTCGAGCCGCGCGCTGATAATAGCTGCTTTCATTTCCTCATGGCTTTTACAGTGAAAACAGATAGAGCACATATCACAAAAAAGCTTATATCTCTCTGAAAACGAGTCTGATTATCTTAACACTGATAACATAGATTCCTTACCTGACATCAGATGGTATCCAAATGGTATATTCCAATTTCTGATCACCATTCGAAAAAATCGATAAGTGTATAGATCTAACGTGTATACAGTAGAACTCATGATCCGCGGGGCTCAGAGGCTCCAGAATGAACTCTGGTAACTCCGGCTGCATCAGTGGACTGGAAAATGTGGACTGGAATATTTTTTTCTGTTATGGTTTGTAACCGACCCCAACCGCACAACACAAGACAGGTATGAGAGCAAGCCAAAACAGGGCATTTATTTCCTACACAACAAAAACGGCACAGTCCCATTTAAGGGAGAACACAAAAAACACCAGAGTCAAAGAATATGAAAAATGCGGCACTGTGCCTTTAAGAGGCGAACAGGCTAAGGGACTAAGGCTAAGGGACAGGGCCAGGGCTAAAAATGTCAAAGACCAGGACCAGGGGCACTGGAGAGGGGGACAGGGACAGAGGCCCGGAGAGGCGGGCTGGAGACAGGGACAGAGAACAGGGTTAAGGCCTTGGACAGGGCGAGGGCCAGAGCTGCTTACAGGGATGAGGAACAGGGGCCCGACGGCGGAGGCCTGGCATGGGGACCAGGGGCCCGACGGCGGAGGCCTGGCACGGAGATCCTCCTTGGATGCTGTAGACGGGCAGCGCAGAACACAGGGGTCCCAGGGGACCGGGGCGAAGAGACGCATCCCCCCGTGGAACCAGGAAGCGACGCGCGCCGGCTTGACGTCTGGAGTGGGAGCGCGCCGGCTTGACGTCTGGAGTGGAAGCGCGCCGGCTTGACGTCTGGAGTGGGAACACCACTCCAGGCCTGGCACGGAGATCCTCCTTGGATGCTGCAGACGGGCAGCGCAGAACACAGGGGTCCCAGGGGACCGGGGCGAAGAGGCGCATCCTCCCGTGGAAATAGGAAGCGATGCGCGCCGGCTTGACGTCTGGAGTGGGAACACTGGAAAACCTCCCGTAGAGAATTAGAGAGCGTAGACGGCGTCCCACTCCAGGCAAACGCCGACAGGTGGCGAAGCACAGGGGTGGCACGACGTCTCACGCCGGAGACGCGGCAGTAGATTGTAGTAACAAGAACGACCCGACCAGGACTGGAGGGGAGTCTGTAACCTAAGTACTCCTGCCGAGCAGATTGCAAACTCCCAACAGGTGTGTGAAGGTAGAGGAACAAGAAAGTCCAAGGGTGGGGGCTGGTGAAGAGTAGAGGAGAGTAAATCATCGCAAGGGTGGGGGCTGGTGAAGGAGAGTAGACAGGGAAAGTCCAAAGGTGGGGGCTGGTGAGGTGAGGAGACAGGGAACAAAGGTCCAGGGAACAGGCGAATCCTCACATTTTCCCCCATCCATTTTCATTGAGTCCATTCCAAAAGGGTGATTTACCATCTGGGAGACGATAGGGGGGCGCTTTTTTTCACATCTGAGCGGCGGCGGTCCCTGGGTAGGCGAGGGTAGGCTTGCGTGATGCAATATGATTTCAGATCGCTAAAAAAAAAAAATAATAATCCAGAGAAAAGCCGTGAATGGCTTTCAACGTCACAATCGTAAACCCGAGATTAGCCGTGAGTGAGTGGCATACAAAGTGTTAATAAACAACGTTATTTAACATTGCAGAATGGGTACAATTACAATACGGCTCAATACAAACAATTGTTAAGGGGCCCAGGGGGTGTAGACTGTTGTAGTTTGGTCAAATCAAGCAAATTTACATCATGCTCCAAAAAAGAAAAAGAAAAAAACTGCCGAGCGATGTGGAGCGGGGAGCGCTCGATTCAAGGTGAGCGGTGAGCGAGCGGAGAACGACTTGGGGGCGGGGTCAACATGAGCGATTAGCGGAGCGGAACAAGCAGTCTAGAGCGAAGAGCGTATTTCTCGCCCTCGCCGATCCGCTCACGGGCCCTGGTGTATACAAGTTGAAGGTAATGTGTAGAGAGAGAGCAAGATGGGGTTGTGTGTTTGTGCATGTGTGTGTGTGTGTGTGTGTGTGTGTGTGTGTGTGTGTGTGTGTGTGTGTGTGTTAGAAAGAAAGAGAGAAGTGTGTTGGTAAATTCCTCTGTCACATACAGTACAAAGTAAACATCTCCATTATGCATGATGTATATAATGCTATAGACTCACCTCATAAGTGCTGGTGATGGCCAGTCTGTAGAAGACAGGCAGAAAGACCTCAGATGTGACCACCACCATGAGGATGTAAGACAGACCAAAGAGACCAAAGCTAGCCCCGTAGCGGTATACCTGTGGATCAAAGTGACGGGACGATGTTGGAAGTGATGACATTTAATGACTGTTTGTTGATAGTGCTACGTGATGGGCAATGTTTTTAATTTGGGTGGTTATATGAACACCATTTGTTAACAGAATTCGGCTATAGGGCGACAATAATGTGGTCAAGAGGCATGGTTTCTATCTTGAGCTGTGGTGTTCCACAAGGAAGCATACTAGGACCGCTACTCTTCCTAATTTATGCAAATGACATGTCGTCAGCCTGTGACTGCAACTTGTTCCTGTTTGCGGACGACTCAGCCCTGCTGATCTCTGACAAGAACAAGTTGCAGGTTGAAAAAACCCTCAGCACGGAACTAGGCAAAATCTGCATATGGCTCGCTGATAACAAACTATCATTACACATGGGCAAAACAGAGTCCATTCTCTTCGGTTCAAATAACAAACTCAGAAAGACCGACGGCTTCTCAGTTACAGTGGGTGACAATATTGTCACAAGGAAAGACGAAATTACCTACCTGGGTTCCATCCTAGAGGCAAATCTTTCCTGTGACAAAATGGCATCCAATGTAATAAAAAAAGTCAACCAATGAACTAGATTCTTGTACCGGATCTCCTCTCTGGTAAACAAGAATACCCTGAAGACTCTGGCAGGAGCACTCATTCAAGGGTACTATGACTATGCGTGCACGGTGCACCTCATGGTACCAAAGCACCTCAAAGGCGCTTAAAACAAAATTACAAACATCACAAAACAAACTGGTCAGACTACTACTTGACCTGAACCCCAGAACCCACCTCACCCCTGCCCACTTTGACAACATATGATGGCTTAGAGTAGACGACAGAGTACAGCAACTTGCAATGGGCCTGGTCTACAAGATACACTATACGACAGTGGAGGCTGCTGACCAAATTTTTAGGTGAAGCACAAATTATTAAATTATATTATATATTAAATAATATTTTTAAAACATCCCCCACTGTGTGTCAGTGGTCAGTGGACACAGATGAAAACATATTAACATTAGGTGACAGCGGACCTGACCAGATGAAAACATATTAGGTGACAGCGCACCTGACCAGATGAAATCATATTAGGTGACAGCGCACCTGACCAGATGAAATCATATTAGGTGACAGCGCATCTGACCAGATCAAAACATATTAGGTGACAGCGCACCTGATCAGATCAAAACTTTTTAGGTGACAGCGCACCTGACCAGATCAAAACATATTAGGTGAAGGTGACAAGGAAGCCACAGACTCATACCCCCCCGACACTCAACTAACCGCCTCGGACAGTCCTTCATACCAGTGGCCACCAAAAACATCAACAGGGTATGACAGTCAATACTTTCACATTAAACATGACCCTTGCAAATCCCTTCAATTTAAATTTGGAACAGGTTTCCTCATAGTGTCTGCTACTCTGTCGTCTGTTGGACAGTAAACCGGTGTCATTCTTTCTTCTCTGATGACAGATCTGATGAGATGATATTTTCTATATTGGCATGTTTACATCTATGTTGACACACTGGGTTGCTAGCAATCACAATGGTTCCCTGGTTGCCCTCATAAACAACAGCCCTCATAATATAAACAGTGTCCATAATTTTTAACTGATGTTGACAAAATGCCCCTCACTCATCTTCAAAAATCACCTTATCGGGTATAGAGAATACATTCCAATTACCTATTACTTATTAAACAATATACTCGTAATCTTATCTCCATCACTTCCAACAGTTGTTCTGGATAAATACACTCATGTATGGTCATAGCTAGAGCCGTATATTCGGCTTCACTAGTTGATAGTACCATTGTGGGCTGCTTCTTTGTTTTCCCACGAAACCAGTGAGCTGTCTGTATTCAAACTCACACAATATCCTGTACCTTTAAGATAACAAAAAAAAACATGTTTGGCTGTAATCCAAATGCTCCTCTATGGGGTCAGCCAAATGCTGTGACAATCCACTCTCTACAAACCATTAGTCAGAGCGGGTAAACATTGTTAAATAAATGAGGCTACCCACAGCATCTCTGTACATTTTTCAGTTTCTGAGCATCCTCCTGATAGTCTAGTCTTTGATCACATGGTATTTCCCTTGATCTACATTCTTACATGTCTAAACGTTTCAGGGTCTTTCCCACATAGTTACATCATTGAGAACATGGTAAGTCATCCACCTCTGTACTTAAACATGGAATTAAACAATCACCCACCTCTGTACTTAAACCTGGGATTAAACATAGGATCCATTTCAGTATTTAGACATGGACTCTAATCAAGTATTTAAACCTGGATTCTACTCCTCCCGTATTTAAACCTAGAGTATCCTCCTCCTGCCTTTAAGCAGTGTAGCCACCCTCCCTCATTATTTAAACATGGAGTACCCTCCTTCAGCATTTAAGCAATTTTCTACAAACCACACTTTGTATTTGTCGTGGCCTTCAATACCCTCCTGGTTTGAATACACCCACTTCCCTCCCACTGTCTGTCTGCCCTCTGGTAACTTGGTTGAATACACCCACTTCCCTCCCACTGTCTGTCTGCTTTCTGGTAACTTGGTTGAATACACCTCTTTAAAGGTCGGGGTTACCCCACTGACTACCCTGTAGTAGTAATCAACGGGGGTAGGTGTACTGTCCTCCTCGTCACTCCCTTTCCGGGCATGCTCTGCTGAGGAACTTGATGTTTAAATGTATGTGTCGACTATTAGAGTAAAAAAAAACAGGATAATAGGTGCCATTACTGCCAAACAAAGCGATACAAGGTACTCCTCTGGTTTGTGGAAACATTGTAATCGATGCCTTTATGTATTTTAATCTACGTTGTTGTCCTTGTTTTTTGTATTGTTTTTATATGTGTAATAATGGACCTTGAGTCTGGAATAAAGTCTTCATCATCATGACAATTTTACAAAAATAAGACTATGACCTTATGACATAACTGACGACACGTTGCTGATCGCTAGCAGGCTTTCACACCTATCAGTCATGCACAGAGAACTAATAGGTTTTTTATACTTTCATTGACATAACAAACAGAGGAAGGGTCAGAGAGGTTTTAGTACCATATCACCCACGTCCTGGCTCCTAAAGATTAACTGGGAATGTTTCAACCTGAGACTAGAACAAGAGAGACCTGTCATGGTCCTGCCTTGGCAGTGCTTCTGCCTCTCTCTGTTCACTCTACCACTCTCATTATCGTTAACTACTGTAGTTACAGGTGGTTGTCATCAGAGACAGCTGATGTACGGTCTGGAGGCAGAGTGCATCTGGGTATATAAACCCGCCCCAGACGTAGAGAAGCTGTCCGATCGTAAACTCTCGTACCACGTTAGTCACGTTACGATGCTCTTGTATCTACTCTGTTGCTTAAGTTGTTCTCCTGGATCTCTTGTTCATCGACCTTGACCTAATCTCTATTCTCATCATCTCTCCTAGCCTGTACGGTGAAGACCTGGAGACGCTGGCCTGCTGGTGAAGACCTGGAGACGCTGGCCTGCTGGTTAAGACCTGGAGACACTGACCTGCTGGTTAAGACCTGGAGACGCTGGCCTGCTGGTTAAGACCTGGAGACACTGACCTGCTGGTTAAGACCTGGAGACGCTGGCCTGCTGGTGAAGACCTGGAGACACTGACCTGCAGGTTAAGACCTGGAGACACTGACCTGCTGGTTAAGACCTGGAGACACTGACCTGCTGGTTAAGACCTGGAGACACTGACCTGCTGGTTAAGACCTGGAGACACTGACCTGCTGGTTAAGACCTGAGACACTGAGCTGCTGGTTAAGACCTGGAGACACTGACCTGCTGGTTAAGACCTGGAGACACTGACCTGCTGGTTAAGACCTGGAGACACTGACCTGCTGGTTAAGACCTGGAGACACTGACCTGCTGGTTAAGACCTGGAGACACTGAGCTGCTGGTTAAGACCTGGAGACACTGACCTGCTGGTTAAGACCTGGAGACACTGAGCTGCTGGTTAAGACCTGGAGACACTGACCTGCTGGTTAAGACCTGGATACACTGACCTGCTGGTTAAGACCTGGAGACACTGACCTGCTGGTTAAGACCTGGAGACACTGACCTGCTGGTTAAGACCTGGAGACACTGACCTGCTGGTTAAGACCTGGAGACGCTGACCTGCTGGTTAAGACCTGGAGACGCTGACCTGCAGGTTAAGACCTGGAGACACTGACCTGCTGGTTAAGACCTGGAGACACTGACCTGCTGGTTAAGACCTGGAGACACTGAGCTGCTGGTTAAGACCTGGAGACACTGACCTGCTGGTTAAGACCTGGAGACGCTGACCTGCAGGTTAAGACCTGGAGACACTGACCTGCTGGTTAAGACCTGGAGACACTGACCTGCTGGTTAAGACCTGGAGACACTGACCTGCAGGTTAAGACCTGGAGACACTGACCTGCTGGTTAAGACCTGGGAGACACTGACCTGCTGGTTAAGACCTGGAGACACTGACCTGCTGGTTAAGACCTGGAGACACTGACCTGCTGGTTAAGACCTGGAGACACTGACCTGCTGGTTAAGACCTGGAGACACTGACCTGCTGGTTAAGACCTGGAGACACTGACCTGCTGGTTAAGACCTGGAGACACTGACCTGCTGGTTAAGACCTGGAGACGCTGACCTGCAGGTTAAGACCTGGAGACACTGACCTGCTGGTTAAGACCTGGAGACACTGACCTGCTGGTTAAGACCTGGAGACACTGACCTGCTGGTTAAGACCTGGAGACACTGAGCTGCTGGTTAAGACCTGGAGACACTGACCTGCTGGTTAAGACCTGGAGACGCTGACCTGCAGGTTAAGACCTGGAGACACTGACCTGCTGGTTAAGACCTGGAGACACTGACCTGCTGGTTAAGACCTGGAGACACTGACCTGCAGGTTAAGACCTGGAGACACTGACCTGCTGGTTAAGACCTGGGAGACACTGACCTGCTGGTTAAGACCTGGAGACACTGACCTGCTGGTTAAGACCTGGAGACACTGACCTGCTGGTTAAGACCTGGAGACACTGAGCTGCTGGTTAAGACCTGGAGACACTGACCTGCTGGTTAAGACCTGGAGACACTGACCTGCTGGTTAAGACCTGGAGACACTGACCTGCTGGTTAAGACCTGGAGACACTGACCTGCTGGTTAAGACCTAGAGACGCTGACCTGCTGGTTAAGACCTGGAGACACTGACCTGCTGGTTAAGACCTGGAGACGCTGACCTGCAGGTTAAGACCTGGAGACACTGACCTGCTGGTTAAGACCTGGAAACACTGACCTGCTGGTTAAGACCTGGAGACACTGGCCTGCTGGTTAAGACCTGGAGACGCTGAGCTGCTGGTTAAGACCTGGATACACTGAGCTGCTGGTTAAGACCTGGAGACACTGACCTGCTAGTTAAGACCTGGAGACGCTGACCTGCTGGTTAAGACCTGGAGACACTGACCTGCTGGTTAAGACCTGGAGACACTGACCTGCTGGTTAAGACCTGGAGACACTGGCCTGCTGGTTAAGACCTGGAGACACTGACCTGCTGGTTAAGACCTGGGAGACGCTGACCTGCTGGTGAAGACCTGGAGACACTGGCCTTGCTCACAACCTTGTTCTAATCTCTATTCTCATCATCTCTCCTACTGTATCTGCACGGTGAAGCTGGAGACACTGGCCTGGTTCACAAAGTACTGCTCTGACCTATACAGTACACTCGGCTGATGACAACTGTTCCTGCTTTTCACCCTGTCTGTATGACTTTCATGCCCCTGTATATATCCTGGACACTACGAGTATTTCCCCCGTGTATCGACCCATGCCTGGACTTTCGACCACCCTATTAAATGCACCCATATCGGGTTTTGCTCAGTTCTGCCTACCGTGTCTCCTTGCCTGCACATTGGGTTCAAAACACAACCGTGATAAAAGACCATTGACTCTAGTTGTCTGTACGTGGAGGAAATGATCAGGCTACATTAATAATTAAATATGGGTAAAGATTCTATAATTCTATTGTGATGGTTATCAGACTGATTTAGCCTGATTATTGATACAGGAAATGATTACAGATATGTAGTGCATTATGATTGATTAGGAATATCCTTATTTTAATTTGTTTAGTACGGTAAATTGTTACTTCATTTTTATTTTTTGATACATTTTTACATTTTCTTTCTCTTTTTTACATAGGATATAAAACAAAACATGACAGCACATAAATAATAATAATAATAATAATAATAATAATAATAATAATAATAATAATAATAATAATAATAATAATAATAATAATAATAATAATAATAATAATAATAATAATAATAATAATAATAATAATAATAATAAACAGAACATCACCAGACAGTAGTAATAATAACAATAATGACAATAGAATGACATAAAGTAGAAATAACAAACAAAACAAAAAATCAATAATAAATACAGAACCTAAAAAATTAAAACAAAGTATATGAGCACCGACAGACACCACACAAGACAAAAGACGTTTCCTCCCCCACACATTTTTCTTTGGGGTGGATAAAGGCTAATCTAATATATAACCTCTCACCTCAGCTGGACTGGCTAGCACCACGACGGCCGACATGAAGCTGGCGGTCAGGGACAGGGACACGGGCACGGCCGTCAGACTGCGGCCCCCCGTCAGGAAGTCCCTGGAGCTCCTCTGGTTCCGGTCTGCCCAGGCGTAGTAGATGCCAACGGCAGCTGAGACCACCAGCATGAAAGCGAAGACCGCGTAGTCCCCCGGTGCAAAGGAGCCGACCGCCGCCGCGGACATTGTGGGTCGGTCGGATTCTGTTCTTCAAAATCTGATCAAAGGAAGTCGTCCGTCGTCGCCGTGTCTCTGAACTCGTGAGAAGGAAACCCACCTCGTTGTTTTAGGAAGATGCTTGAAGCGTGGAGCGACGAAAAGGGAAAAACTGGGAACTAGAGGAGAACTAACTGTGAAACCAACGCTTGACTGGCCATCGTAGTCTTCATCAGGGCCCTCAGGAT
>NW_028174866.1:942882-1146019 GCF_963971535.1 Notolepis coatsorum
TCTCCTCTACTCTGTCTCCCTCTCAGCCTTCCTACTGTCTCAATAAAGAACCTTCTCCCCTGTGTCTCCCCTACTCTGTCTCCCTCTCAGCCTTCCTACTGTCTCAATAAAGACCCTTCTCTCCTGTGTCTCCCCTACTCTGTCTCCCTCTCAGCCTTCCTACTGTCTCAATAAAGACCCTTCTCTCCTGTGTCTCCCCTACTCTGTCTCCCTCTCAGCCTTCCTACTGTCTCAATAAAGACCCTTCTCTCCTGTGTCTCCTCTACTCTGTCTCCCTCTCAGCCTTCCTACTGTCTCAATAAAGACCCTTCTCTCCTGTGTCTCCCTCTCAGCCTTCCTACTGTCTCAATAAAGACCCTTCTCTCCTGTGTCTCCTCTACTCTGTCTCCCTCTCAGCCTTCCTTCCTGTCTCAATAAATAACCTTCTCTCCTGTGTCTCCCCTACTCTGTCTCCCTCTCAGCCTTCCTACTGTCTCAATAAAGACCCTTCTCGCCTGTGTCTCCCCTACTCTGTCTCCCTCTCAGCCTTCCTACTGTCTCAATAAAGAACCTTCTCTCCTGTGTCTCCTCTACTCTGTCTCCCTCTCAGCCTTCCTACTGTCTCAATAAAGACCCTTCTCTCCTGTGTCTCCTCTACTCTGTCTCCCTCTCAGCCTTCCTACTGTCTCAATAAAGACCCTTCTCTCCTGTGTCTCCCTCTCAGCCTTCCTACTGTCTCAATAAAGACCCTTCTCTCCTGTGTCTCCTCTACTCTGTCTCCCTCTCAGCCTTCCTACTGTCTCAATAAAGACCCTTCTCTCCTGTGTCTCCCCTACTCTGTCTCCCTCTCAGCCTTCCTACTGTCTCAATAAAGAACCTTCTCTCATGTGTCTCCTCTACTCTGTCTCCCTCTCAGCCTTCCTACTGTCTCACTAAAGAACCTTCTCTCCTGTGTCTCTCCTACTCTGTCTCCCTCTCAGTCTGCCTACTTTCTCAATAAAGACCCTTCTCTCCTGTGTCTCCTCTACTCTGTCTCCCTCTCAGCCTTCCTACTGTCTCAATAAAGAACCTTCTCCCCTGTGTCTCCCCTACTCTGTCTCCCTCTCAGCCTTCCTACTGTCTCAATAAAGACCCTTCTCTCCTGTGTCTCCCCTACTCTGTCTCCCTCTCAGCCTTCCTACTGTCTCAATAAAGACCCTTCTCTCCTGTGTCTCCCCTACTCTGTCTCCCTCTCAGCCTTCCTACTGTCTCAATAAAGACCCTTCTCTCCTGTGTCTCCTCTACTCTGTCTCCCTCTCAGCCTTCCTACTGTCTCAATAAAGACCCTTATCTCCTGTGTCTCCCTCTCAGCCTTCCTACTGTCTCAATAAAGACCCTTCTCTCCTGTGTCTCCTCTACTCTGTCTCCCTCTCAGCCTTCCTTCCTGTCTCAATAAATAACCTTCTCTCCTGTGTCTCCTCTACTCTGTCTCCCTCTCAGCCTTCCTACTGTCTCAATAAAGACCCTTATCTCCTGTGTCTCCCTCTCAGCCTTCCTACTGTCTCAATAAAGACCCTTCTCTCCTGTGTCTCCTCTACTCTGTCTCCCTCTCAGCCTTCCTTCCTGTCTCAATAAATAACCTTCTCTCCTGTGTCTCCCCTACTCTGTCTCCCTCTCAGCCTTCCTACTGTCTCAATAAAGACCCTTCTCTCCTGTGTCTCCCTCTCAGCCTTCCTACTGTCTCAATAAAGACCCTTCTCTCCTGTGTCTCCCCTACTCTGTCTCCCTCTCAGCCTTCCTACTGTCTCAATAAAGACCCTTCTCTCCTGTGTCTCCCCTACTCTGTCTCCCTCTCAGCCTTCCTACTGTCTCAATAAAGAACCTTCTCTCCTGTGTCTCCTCTACTCTGTCTCCCTCTCAGCCTTCCTACTGTCTCAATAAAGACCCTTCTCTCCTGTGTCTCCTCTACTCTGTCTCCCTCTCAGCCTTCCTACTGTCTCAATAAAGACCCTTCTCTCCTGTGTCTCCCTCTCAGCCTTCCTACTGTCTCAATAAAGACCCTTCTCTCCTGTGTCTCCTCTACTCTGTCTCCCTCTCAGCCTTCCTACTGTCTCAATAAAGACCCTTCTCTCCTGTGTGTCCCCCCCCCCCACTGAAAACAGCAAGCCACTGACAGACGTTTCCTCTCTGTTATGTGTTTGATTTTACAGAACCAGCCAGACGTGGACGGAACCGATGTGGGAACGTCACTTTTTCTACAGAGACATTTTTCATGAATGCACCACAACTGTCTGCCCACAGTGTATCTTGTTGAACCAACAATCCAGTGTTGGTTGGGCTCTATACATTTACCACCCGCATTTCACTGTATGCCCTGGCATGTATGTGACAAATAAACCTCTTGATTCTTGATTCTATACCCCGCGGCAGCAGCATTTTCTTGTTATGATTTCCCCTTCTCCCCACTCCCTATAGGCTGTCTCCCCACATTTGTCCCTTTCCTATTTTTCCCATCCCGTAATAGTTTAACCCTTTCACTGCCACACGACAGCCGGTTAACCCTTTCACTGTGACAATACAGAAGGTTAGCCCTTTACTATCACACAACCGACGGCGATGCTCCATCATTAGCATCATTAGCTCCGCATTTGCGGAGCTAATGATGCTAATGATGGAGCATCGCCGTCGGTTGTGTGATAGTAAAGGGCTAACCTTCTGTTGTGTGACAGTGAAAGGGTTAATAGAGTAGGTACGTTATCAAGTCAGGTAGTATATTTGAGTTATTAGTGTGTTTCCCTTTGACTTCACCCCTTTTTTTGGGGGGGGGGGGCTCTCCAAACAGGCACTAGAGAGTCTTAACTAAAACTAGGAAGAATCCCACAGAATAGACTTTAAAATCATGCTCCTTGTCTAGAAATCACTTAATGGTTTCGGGCAAAAATTGTTATTAGTGTCTTATGAACCTGCTAGATCCTCTGAGGTCATCTGAGGCCTTTTAACTCATGTTCCAAGAGTTGAGACCAAAAGAGGAGAGGCAGCATGTGCTCGCTATGCAACACCAAACTGGAACAAACGACCACATGATGCTACGTCGTCGGCTCCGTCTTTAGCCGTTTTCAAGAAGACGGTTATGTTCTGTGTTGCTTTTAATTGACTGTATTTTAAGTGCCGACAATTTAGGTTCAGCGTTTTAACCGATTGTTTTTATGACACGTCAAGGTTTTTTTTATTTCATTTTATGCTTTTGAGTTGTAAAGCTTCGCACTACATTTGAATATTTTAGTACATTTCTTTGTGGCTTATTTATGTTACTTTTTTATTTATAAATTGCACCTCTTTTATGCATCTATCTTTTCTGTAAAGCACTTTGAATTGTATTCAGTTGTATGAATATGTGCTATACATTGATTGATGTTTTTGATGTTTATTTTGTATTTTTGTGTCTTACATACAGATGTATGTCCAGCCCATATGGGCTTACAAATAAACAATAAGTATATAGTATACTTAACAATAAAAACAAAATAAAACATAACATAACAAGCTGTAAACAATGTACTTCAAAGAAACAAATACCAAAGAAAAAATTAAAAATACAAATACATTTGCCTTGCCTGTCTATCTGTGTCTCTCTGCCTGTCTCTATTAATCTGCCTCTCTCTCTCTCTCTCTCTCTCTCTCTCTCTCTCTCTCTCTCTCTCTCTCTCTCTCTCTCTCTCTCTCTCTCTCTCTCTCTCTCTCTCTGTCTGTGTGTTTCTCTGTCTCTCTCTGTCCGTCTGTTTCTCTGTCTCTGTCTGTCCCTCTCAATGGGGATTATTGTTTGTGTCTCTGATAGGGATCATGACTCTCATCTGGCCTTCTTGGGTTCCGGAAAGGCTCTTTAACTCAGGAATGTTAACATTACAGTTAACAGTTATACTCCTATTCTCTGATATGAAGTGATCCACTTACCATTCACTATAGCCAACCTGGAGACAGATGCGTAGTTAAAGGGAGTTTTACATTACAAATAATTCCTTGCACTGGCTAGAGTTTTCAGAGAATAACCCTTGATACTGATGTGACAGAGTTGTTGTACAGTAAATGACCAAGTATGGCTTTGTCAGTATTCCAATGTACAGTGTACAGTGTCCCCCGCCCAACCCCACCCCACCTACCCAACCTCCTCCAATGTACAGCTTCTACGTCAAATGTTTATACACTCTTTTCTGAACACTTTTTGTATCACAAACAGTACTGTATTTGCAAATCTGGTACGTCATAAATGTATAGATGTAGCAGTACTGTCTATCTGTATTTGTGTGTGTCATAAATGTCATGATAAATTGAAAATGGCGGACCCTGATGTAAACAAGACGAAAGTCTTTCTCTGGTCTGCATCCCCTTAACAATTGTATGTATTGAGCTGTACTGTACTGTACCCATTCTGCAATCTGTTAATTAACTTTTCAATCAATCAATCAATCAATAAATCAATCAATCAATCAATAAATCAATCAATCAATCAATCAAACAGGGTTGCTCATACTAATGCTGGCCTCTGGGATATTTCTTTCCTTGTATTCCATATTTTTCCTTATTGAGAGGTAGAGGAAAGACTGTAAAAACTGAAAAACACCCTACAACCACCACTATTGTCGCGTCCACAAGCTTCCCCGTCAGAACACCCGCAAGGACAAAGGCACACAAAGAGGAGAGAACCACCCCAAATCGGGCACTCATGCCGGCCAACAAGCGACCTGCGTCTATGCCTTCTACATCTGTCGGGATGTTGTTAGCACAACAATAGCTACCAGGCTAAGCTGCGTTAGCTTCTAACGGTGTACACAATATGTACAACGACACAATGATTTACATTATTACATATGGTAACGTGGTTGTGGCTTTTACAAATAGTGGTTAGCTTTAGAGATGGATGGCTATGATCACGGAGCAATAGTGCTGTTAGGTGAAACAGATAGAGCTTCATTCATCACTCGGCTAGTAGTAGCAAGGCTGAAGGCTGCCGCTAGCTGGTGTGTGACTCTCAGGCGTAAGCGGGGTAAGGGGGGCGTGCCAGCGTAGGGTCACGTGGGCTTAGTGGCCAATCAGGCCAACCCCGGAAATCAAATCCGTTGCGGAAGTGGTACACGCGACCAGGAAGGGGATTGGGAATTGGCATACGACTAACATTGGGATGGGAGAAAATCGGAGGAAGAATGGAGGGGGGAAAAGATAAAAAAAAAAAAAAAACGATACCGATATTTTCCGATATCACATTTGAATGCCGATATCGGCCGATAATATCGGTAGGCCGATAATATCGGACATCCCTATACTATTGCCCATAAACTACAGGAACAGTGTTGGGAATTAATCTAATGATCGTGTACTGTAGTCATCATGGCAAGAAACAGCATCCAGGATCATTTCTGGCCTCCGCCTGCTGCCCACGATTAAAACATAAAACACAGCCAAGACTATTTATATGGCCTTAATATTTGATCACAGATTTCATAATGTACAGTTATTACCAATAAATATAGGTATATAAACGGCTCTTTTCACACAGTTAATACATTTTTTATCAGATTGAGGCCGTTTCTAGTTACGAGACGGCGCGTTTCCACAGCAAAGTTTACAATTGATTGATCGATTGATTGATTGAACATTTTATTAACAGATTGCAGAATGGGTACAATACAGTACGGCTCAATACACACAATTGTTAAGGGGATAGATTATTTACAAGTGACAAAGGTAATCTCCCCAACAGCTAACGTTTGATGACTTGTAAATGCAAGTTTCTGTATTTTATTATTTCTTGCTTGAGCAGCAGGATATGTAGTGAGTTTGACACATTATGAAAGGTTAATATGGGGGGGGGGGTAAATGGGGGACCCTGATGTAAACAAGACGAAAGTCTTTCTCTGGTCTGCATCCCCTTAACAATTGTGTGTATTGAGCCGTACTGTGAGGATTGGTTCATTCCCCGCCACACGCTTCTTAAGGTACTGTGATGATTGGTCCGTTGCCTAACGCACACTTCTAGGTCAAGTATCAATTACCATCACCCACCTGATGTGTGTTCTAATCAGCGCTCCAGAGGCTTCATATACTCGGACCTTCTGTCATTCGATGTCGGGTCGTTTTGAGTACTACTGCTTTGAATACTTCTGCTTCTGCCTGTTGTTCCCCGTTGCTGTGCCTCGTCTACTCTCCCTCCAGGACATCTGTGGATAGCCGCTGGTGAAGACCTTGTCCCCCCGTTTTGAGCTGCGCCTCGTTTACCCGCTTTACTCTTGCGCTTTGGTGAGTTGGAACCAAACCCCTTTTTGGACTATTCTGTTTTGTGTGTTTTGAAGAACACTGAAGAGTTCTATTTTTGCTTACACTTGACTCAGCTGAAGTGTGTGTTTAGAGGAGACACTGAAGATTATCGTTTTTGTTTGCACTGACCCTCAGCTAAATTGTGTGTTGTGGAGAACACTGAAGATATCGTTTTGTTTGTTCTGGACTCAGCTAAGGGAGGAGGAAACCGCACTGCCTCTGTGTTATGTGGGACTGTTATTGATCTCTCTCTCTCTCTCTCCTTTTCCATCTCGAGTTGAAGCTGGGAGTATCTGCAGAGCCGCTACGGCATCAACACCGTTTCCCCACCTCCAACACCAAGAGGATCTGCAGAGCCACAGATAACTCTGCCGAAGGCAGTCTCCCTTTTTGTTTGGAAATTGTTACTTGACTCCTTTTTGACTCTGTAAATAAATACGCCCTAGTATTTGGCTAACTCTGAACTACCTGTCTGTGCCGTGCGTTTGAGGTCGGTTTCAAACCCTAACACGTACTGTATTGTACCCATTCTGCAATCTGTTAATACAAATATCAATCAATCAATCAATCACCTAGCTAGCTAGCTAAATTATCTAACGTTAAACTAAACTTCACTAACAGACAAGTTGATGTTGATGTCAGCCACAAAGACACACCAAAAGTATATTTCTGTAGTAACTGCTAGCTAGAAATTGTAACAATAATAATAATAATACAATTAAAATAAAAACGAACCAGCTACAGTAGCTGTTCGCGGATGACTCAGCCCTGCTGGTCTCTGACAAGAACAAGTTACAGGTTGAAAAAACCCTCAGCTCGGAACTCGGCAGAATCTGCACCTGGCTTGTTGACAACAAACTATCATTACACCTGGGTAAAACAGAGTCCATTCTCTTCGGTTCAAAAAACAAACTCAGCAAGACCGACGGCTTCTCAGTTGCAGTGGGTGACAGTTTTGTCACAAGGAAAAATGAAATTACATACCTGGGTTCCATACTAGAGGCAAATCTTTCCCTTTTTTTATCCACTTTTTCTCCCATTTTCTATTTTTCTCCCATCCCAATTCTACCCTCCCCTATCTCGAATGCTGTTTCATGCCTCCCACAAGCCGGCTGTAATGTGGACGAAGCCATACATTGCACGAGTCCCCTCCGGTACTCGAGGTAGCAGCCGTTGCATCTTTTCACCTGCGCAGCGCGATCTTTCAGCGTCAGGGGTCTGCGCTTTGGAGGGACGCCGCCCCCGTCGCTTCCTGATTCTACTGCGCAGGCGCACCAACCGACCTGTAGGAGTCGCTGTCCACAACGTCCGATCCCCACCCATCAGTTTTCCCACCCTCTAATACTGCCAATTGTTTTTATTTTATTTGTATTGATCTTTTTTCCCTCTCCTTTTTCCTCCGATTCCGCCGGGAGCTGGATTGTCTCCGGCGTTGGTGACGAACGCAATCTCCGCTACGCCACCTGACCGCCACTAATACTGCCAATTGTATTAGTACGGACGACCAGCCAAACTGAAAACAATGTGGAGAGCTGGGCTCGAACCCAGCGTCTCCAGCATTGGTGGTGAGTGCCTTGCCCACTGCACCACCTAGCCGCCGAGGCAAATCTTTCCTGTGACAAAGTGGCATCCAATGTAATCAAAAAAGTCAACCTGGAACTTCCGGTTTAGCGTTAGAATGGAGTAAGTCGCATGTGACACAGCTGCTCACCCGTTATTTTTTTTTTCGTTTTAAAAACATATTTATAAACCATTAATGCGTCTAAAACTTGACGGATATATCTACTGAGATTATTAACTTACTATATTGACCAAAAGAATCGAGATGCCAAACACAAGGAAAGACACAGCGAGACCAAAAACAGTCGCAGAGGTCCCGCCGCAGGAAGCAGGATTCGTGCGGCAAACAGCAGAAAATATAGACTTGACAGTGGCCGCTTCAAGTTCAACCCCATCAAACACCTCCGCAGACACTGAATATATCATCCGGAGAATGGAGGAAATGGAGAAGACAATAACCCAAAAAGTAGATGCTATTAAAGAATCTATTGAAGGCAAAATAGAAGCGCTGAGAGCGGACGCCGACGCACATATTAAACGCACCGAGGCTCTGGAAACAGGTATGGAAGCCCACCAAAATTTTTTCGTTCGAATCTACAAAGAAGTAGAGGTTATCAACGTTAACCTAACTGCTGAGATGAAGGGAAACTACGAAGAAATCAAGACGGAGCTCAGCGATATAACGATGGAGCTTAAGCGAATCAATGAAGAACAGAAAACCAAAATATTCAAGATGGAATATCAAAAACGCAAGCTGAATATTCGTATAGTCGGTCTGGACGAGTCAGTGAGATGTGCTCACCCTGAAGAGTTTGCCACAGAATTACAGAAAATCTTGGGAACAGAGATCCTTCCTAAAGTACCAGAGGTGGAACAGTGCTACAGATTGGGGACCCGATCCAGTGACAATAACGTTAAGCCCAGAGTGATATTGGTTATCCTGCGCCAAGTCAGAATAAAAGAAATGATCATTCGTGAAACTCGCAGGATGAAAGGCAATCTGAAATACATGGATGTACCAATACACTGCTTTGAAGATTATTGTCGTGATGTAGTGGACCTGCGTGCCAAGTTCAAGACGGTGATGTCTCAACTCTATCTGGAGAAATACAGACCCCTATTAACATACCCTGCAATACTTCGCATTGTCGATAAAAAGGGAGCAAGGGTTTTCCTCAACTCGCCTGAAGATGCAGCCAAATACTTGTCTGCACAACACGCAGGATAGTGTATAAATGGCCTTTTAATCTCTGCTATGCAAGGTCACCATATAGTATAATCTTTAATGAACCGAGGATTTGGGACAGAGAGACCTACGTGCTCAGAGTTATTGAATGCTTTCCCCGTCGGGATTCTATTATTGCGGACATATTGGATTCAAAATTGGAACACTCCAGAACATACTGGAACATTCGAACAATGTAAAAACGACATATTGGAATAATCTAGAACATCTAAAGCATTCTTTGATATAGGGAACATTCTGGAATAACAGTAATACGTGGTCAGTCATTCTACCAGAAGCCCCTCGGGGGAATAATCAACAGCATCTAGATGCAGAACCACAGAACCATCACAGCAGTGGCCGGCTGGAATATCATTCTACACAATGGATCATCGCCCACCCCGGTCAGGGGAAATGCTGCATTTACGTATTTAAAAACTGCTTTTTATTATTTGGAAATATTTCCACTACTTCTCCAATTTATACTTTAGATGTTTAAGCATAGCAAAGCTCTTTTAAGATATAAGTTAATGTTCTCTTCCTTTTACTTGTTTTTTTCATCCGTTTTCTCTGATTTATTGAGGCTCTCTCTTCAGTTCAATACCTCCATATTATTCATGGGTTACTATAAATTACGCAAGTTCATATAAAATGTAAGTGATTAGGGCATGATAATTGAAGCTTATTTTTGGTCTTTATTTTTTGTTTTATCTTATTTAAATTTTTATTTTACGGGAAAGTGGCCAAGCCACAGTCGACATTCTACTTATGGTAGAATTTAGAGTGTTAGATCCTATGGTATACATAGGAATGTTAAGGATAATTGGATCATTCTGGGATATCCGGTGGTGCAAGGGAGGGAGTCATACGCAAAGGTTGTGTTCATGGAACACAATCCTGTACGACTCTCGGTGGGAGGGAAGGGTAGGGGATTTTTATTTGTATATATGTATGTTTTTAAGCTCGGCTCTCAACGGGACCTCACTAGTGGGATGTATATCTATTATTGCCTCGCACTCTAGAAGCATTACCAAAAATTACACTACAACATGTATAGATTATGGCTAGTTTGAATATAATGATATGGAACACCGGGGGAATAAATAACCAACTCAAACGCAAAAGCGTGCTCACACTGATGAAAAAAGAACATGTGGACATTGCTCTGCTAAGCGAAATGCACATTCTAGAGAAAGACATAGATAAATTAGCGGACAACACATACCATAATATTAGTCACTCTTCTATTGGTACGAGAACTCGGGGTGTAGCCATAGTCGTTAAACGTAAGTTGAATATTGTACTAAAGGGAGTATGGTCTGATGTAGAAGGTCGGATAACTATAGCTAAGATTGAACATAAGAACAGGAAAATAGCGTTGGTAGCGGTATACGCCCCAAATTTGTACGAAGAAGATTTCTTCACTACACTAACCAATGCAATGTTAGACATTCCCGATTACTCATTTATAATAGGTGCGGATTTTAATGCCATCTGGAACCCAAGGATGGACAAATCTTACCTCGCCTTTTCCAGCGAACAAAATAATTCATCGAAGGCATTAAAGGATTGGTCGAAGATTACAGGTGTAAATGACTTATGGCGGTTACTTAATCCCACGACCCGAAAGTACTCTTGTCGATCTGCGAGACATAATACATTATCCAGAATAGATTATGTCTTTGCATCACAGAGACTATTTGATAATTATGAAGTGGAAATGATACCCAAGATGGCGATTTAACTCGTTGCTGCTTAATAACAAGGAATTCATTACACAACTCAAAGAAGCTCTTATAGTATTCCAACGGAAGAATGCAAACTCGGTGCAAGACCCCAGAATATTATGGATGTCGGTAAAGGGAATGATCAAAGATTTCACGGATAGCTTTTCCTCCAAAATGCGCAAGAATCAATGCACAAAACTGGCTGAGCTGGAAACGCTTTACTCAACGTTATTTAATTCTCTAAAATACAACAACTCAACTCGACTAGAGAATCAAGTTAACGTACTAAAAATAGAGATCAATGCCATATACAGACAACAATCGGAAATACAAATACGCAGCACAAGACAACAGCAGTACTCCCATGGTTCCGAACCTAGTCACCTATTAGCCATGCGATTAAGAATTAATGCAAAATTTGCAGATATAACTACCATTAGAGCACAACAAGTACTTGTAACAGATCCTGTAAAAATAAACGATACATTCAAAGAATTCTACTCCGACTTATATAAATCAGAAACGACCTTCGATCAAAACAAAATGGACACATATCTTAATCAAATTATTCTCCCTAAACTTTCAGAGGATGACGCTAAACAGTTAGAAACACCGATCACACTAGAGGAACTCAAGAAGGCCATAACCGCAATGCAAAGTGGTAAGACTCCTGGAAGAGACGGTTTCCCATCAGAAATGTACCTTTCTTCTTGGGACATAATTGGTCCCTTATTACTAAATATGATCTTATACTCAGTCAAGGAGGGGAACTTCCATAAGAATGACAATATTGCACTCATAACAGTCCTCCTTAAAAAAGACAAAGACCCCAACGAGTGCGGTAGTTATAGACCTTTAAGCCTCCTCGGAACCGATATCAAACTGTACTCTAAGGTATTAGCCATCAGATTACAAAAGCATATGACGTCTTTAGTTCACCCGGACCAAACTGGCTTCATAAGAGGCCGCCTGATCACTGATAACATAAGACGAATACTGCACGTACTAGATGCCGACAAGGATGACACCATACCTAAGGCGATGCTGTCCCTGGATGCTATGAAAGCCTTTGATAGGCTGGAATGGTCGTATCTATGGGCAGTATTAGAAAGGATGGGGTTAGGAAAAGGATTCATTGATATGATTAAAGTATTATACAAAGACCCATCGGCCATGATTACAACAGGCACAATCATCTCCAAAATCTTTCCGGTATCACGCTCTGCCAGACAGGGTTGTCCTCTTAGTCCCGGACTATTCAATCTATCATTAGAGCCTTTAGCACAATATATAAGACAATCCCAATCCATAGAACCAATCGTAATCAAGGGCACACAACAAAAAATTAGCTTATATGCGGATGACGTAATATTGTTCATGCAAAACCCCAACACCACATTGCCTCATCTACTCAAGTTGATAGAGAACTTTAGTGATTTATCGGGATTTAAGATAAATTGGCCGAAGTCGGCTTTCCTTCCACTTAACACCCCTGCAAAAAAAGATATAACCCTCCCAGGAGAGATACCGATGGTAAAACATTTCAGATGCTTGGGAGTGGAAATATTCCCCACCATAAGACAAACGGTGAAGCACAATTACACAAAAATCCAAAACAAAATCAAAGACGACCTTGATAGATGGGCAAAACTTAAAAACACAGTACAAGCACGGATATCAATAGTTAAGATGGATGTACTACCTAGAATCAACTTCTTCAGTTCAATGCTACCGTTACCCCCTCCAGAGGGTTACTGGAAAAGATTACACTCCTCCACATACAAATTTATTTGGAATAACAAACCACCACGTATAAAAAGATCCACCGCACAGAGAAATAAAGCAGATGGTGGCATGGCATGTCCAGATTTTTTCCAATATTTTAAGGCGTACACATTAAGACCATTGACAACATGGTTTGACCCCCAAGCATTAGTATCCTGGAGAAAATTAGAAGAAAACATAGTAGCCCCACATAGACTGAAGGACATAGCATACACTAAACTACCAATCAAGCACTGTGAACGAAAATTTGGCCCCATAATTACTCATGCGATCCGGATATGGCGTGAATCACAAAAAAAAAATCCTAACCCACATAAATGGCACAATCATACTCCCTTATTCAATAACAATGCACTCTTAATTGAAAAACGACCTATAAGATTCCCTATATGGGAAGAGCAAGGCATACACTCATTAGGGGATGTTTTTAACAAACAGGGTTTTTGTAGTGATAAAGAAATACGCTAAAAATTTAATCTCACCAAGTCCACATGGCTTTTTTACAAACAGTTACAGCTATGTTTGAAGTCTCACGGTGTTCCATTAGACAGACCAATTGAACACCACAGATACCACAAATTCTTCTACGAAAGAGAGACATCGAGAGGTTTTGTTTCAGAATTTTATCATCAATTACTAACGTCCTCGTATGAAACCCTCCAACTAGACTCTGTCTGGAGGAGGGATATACCAGACCTGGAAAATGACTTTGATTGGCAAGGAGCCTGGGCAAATGTCCGACTTACATCAAGGAACCCGGATCATCAACAAATCAATCTTAACTATATTCACAGGACATACTTGACTCCTATAAGACTGTGCCGAATGGGGCTTAAACAAGACTCAAAATGCTCCCAATGTACAAATGGGGACGAAGGGACATTTATGCACATGTATTGGGACTGCCCACCAGTTAAGGCATTCTGGAAAGATGTGACCCAACAATTATCAAAACTCGTATCTTGGAATATACCTGTACACCCCTCGGTATTACTATTGAATGATGTTTTTGAGTTTGCAGTGAATCCACAGCTAAAGAGATTGGTTTTATCGGGTATCACAGTAGCTAAAAAGCTGATCGCATCACGCTGGTTTCAACCGGAAATAATGTGCCGTAAAGTTTGGTTTCTTACATATCTCGAAGTGATTTATCAAGAAATATCTACAGCAAGAATTCTGGGTCTCAATGAATCCAAAATGTCAATGTGGTTAGAAGTGGTGGAGAGAATAAAAGCTAGCTTATAATGGTAGTGTCTGGTTAGGTGCGAGGGATAGTGGAGGTACTTCTCAGGGTGGGGTCCGGGAGGGGGGGGGTTCGAGCTGGAGCATATGTTTCAAGTTTCTTTAATAGTTGTCATACAGAAGTACAAATACTTTCATACAAAATGCTTCTTACTGTTACGCTCCAGAGACTGTGCTAGACAAGATAGTATCAAACAACATAGTATAGCATGTAATTTAGAAGAAGAAAATGAGGTCACAGTGTTCGGTATAGACATATGTACAATGTTCTGAGTTACCATATAATATGCAATACTATGCAGTGTACTAATGTACAGTACTATATAGTGCAAAGCAGAAATGGGATGAGGTACAATTTAGGTACAGTTTACAGTAAGGTGTACGAGTTGTAGTGCAATCCTTCATCAATAAATATAAAGTGTGGGGAGTGGGTGCTACAGTGTGTTTGTTTAAAGTGGGTGTGTGCTATAAAGTGTGTGGAGTGGGTGCTACAGTGTGTTTGTTTAAAGTGAGTGTGTGCGTGTGGATGTGTGTGCTATGTGCGTTTGGTGGTTGTTGTTGTGTAGTGTTCATTGTTCGTTTAGCAGCCTGATGGCCTGGGGATAGAAGCTTCTTCTGAGTCTTTCTGTGCTCGCCTTGAGACTCCGGTATCGCTTGCCTGACCGCAGCAGTTCAAAGAGGCAGTTGTTCGGGTGACTGGAGTCTTTAATGATTCTCTTAGCCTTGCCCTTGCAACGCTTGTTGTAAATGTTCTGGAGGGTGGGGAGCCCCCCTCCAATTGTGCGTTCGGCTGAACGTGTCACTCTTTGTAGTCTGCTTCGGTCTTGTGCAGTGCTATTCCCAAACCAGGAGGTGATGTTGCCAGTCAAGATGCTCTCTATTGTGTGTAGGTTTTTTAGATAACAGGTATTAGGGGTATATCTTATATAAGACAATTAACTAAAATGTGATCTCATTGGATGTGCTCTGACAATGAATGCTTGTATATCTTATCGTGTGTTGTCATGTTTGTTTATGTGTTTGTTTAAAAAATAATAATAAAAAAAAATACAAAAAAAAAAAAAGTCAACCAACGAACTCGATTCTTGTACCGGATCTCCTCTCTGGTAAACAAGGATACCCTGAAGACTCTGGCAGGAGCACTCATTCAAGGGTACTACGACTATGCTTGCACCTCATGGTACCAAAGCACCTCAAAGGCGCTAAAAACAAAATTACAAACATCACAAAACAAACTGGTCAGACTACTGCTTGACCTTACTACTAGAACCCACCTCACCCCTGCCCACTTTGACAACCTAGGATGGCTTAGAGTAGACGACAGAGTACAGCAACTTGCAATGGGCCTGGTCTACAAGATACACTACATGACCGAGGTACCCATGTACATGTCAAAATACTTCCCAAAGGTCAGTGAATTCCACGACCACAACACCAGAGGGAGCTCCACAAATCATGTTAAACCCAGATTCGTTTCAAACAAGGGGCTAAACACGTTTCGCAATTATGCCACAACAATGTGGAAGATATGCAAATATACAGTACTGTTAAACAGAGATCCTAACAGGAAATATATACATACGATGGGGAGGAGACTGTACATTAGGAGGGGGTGGGTGGGAGGGGGGGTTTGGACATTTACGGCCTACAGGTAGGCTATAAGTTACCTGCTGCAGTGAACATACTCCACCTGAAAAGCAGGTTTATTGAGGTATTCATTCATTCATTCATTCATTCATTCATTCATTCATTCATTCATTCATTCATTCATTCATTCATTCATTCATTCATCCATTATTCATTCATTCATTCATTCATTCAATTCAATTGATTAATTTGAGGGAACTAAATACATTTTGTGGTCATTTAAATACTATTTTGAGGCCACAAAATAGTTTTTTTTATTTTATTTAGCGTGGAAGCATTAAGGCTTCGTAGCTTGCTAACTGATGCACTTTAATATTTTAGTGAAATTAATGTAACAGTGTTCCTTATCCTGAGATAGAATGGGGCTTTATGTACTATTAACAGTAACGTCACATGCATGGACAGTGAATTGAAGCAAAATGATGTTACCTGCTGACTGCACTCCCCACAGCAACCCAATATACAATTAAAATAATGTTATACTGTACATCTCTACCTCTTATTAGATTATAAATACTATGTGGTTGTTATGTTAATGTTGGCCTTTTGGTTGACAGCAAAATATGGGGAAAGGATAGAGAGGGAGAGAAGGAAAGAGAGAGAGGGAGAGAGAGGGAGAGAAGGGAAGAGAGAGAGAGGGAGAGAGAGGGAGAGAAGGGAAGAGAGAGAGAGGGAGAGAGAGGGAGAGAAGGGAAGAGAGAGAGATGGAGAGAAGGAAAGAGAGAGAGAGGGAGAGAAGGGAAGAGAGAGAGAAGGAGAGAGAGGGAGAGAAGGAAAGAGAGCAGGATGGAGGCAGCAGAGAGAGAGAGTGAGAGAGAGGGAGAGAAGGGAAGAGAGAGAGAGGGAGAGAGAGGGAGAGAAGGGAAGAGAGAGAGAGGGAGAGAGAGAAGGAAAGAGAGAGAGAGAGAGAGGGAGAGAAGGGAAGAGAGAGAGAAGGAGAGAGAGGGAGAGAAGGGAAGAGAGCAGGATGGAGGCAGCAGAGAGAGAGGGAGAGAAGGAAAGAGAGAGAGATGGAGAGAAGGGAAGAGAGAGAGAGGGAGAGATAGGGAGAGAAGGGAAGAGAGAGAGAGAGGGAGAGAAGGAAAGAGAGAGAGGGGGAGAAGGGAAGAGAGAGAGAAGGAGAGAGAGGGAGAGAAGGGAAGAGAGAGAGAGGGAGAGAGAGGGAGAGAAGGGAAGAGAGAGAGAGGGAGAGAGAGAAGGAAAGAGAGAGAGAGAGAGAGAGAGGGAGAGAAGGGAAGAGAGAGAGAAGGAGAGAGAGGGAGAGAAGGGAAGAGAGCAGGATGGAGGCAGCAGAGAGAGAGGGAGAGAAGGAAAGAGAGAGAGATGGAGAGAAGGGAAGAGAGAGAGAGGGAGAGATAGGGAGAGAAGGGAAGAGAGAGAGAGAGGGAGAGAAGGAAAGAGAGAGAGGGGGAGAAGGGAAGAGAGAGAGAAGGAGAGAGAGGGAGAGAAGGGAAGAGAGAGAGAAGGAGAGAGATGGAGAGAAGGGAAGAGAGAGAGAGGGAGAGAAGGAAAGAGAGAGAGGGAGAGAAGGGGAGAGAGAGAGAAGGAGAGAGAGGGAGAGAAGGGAAGAGAGCAGGATGGAGGCAGCAGAGAGAGAGAGGGAGAGCAGGAAAGAGAGAGAGGGAGAGAAGGGAAGAGAGAGAGAGAGGGAGAGAAGGAAAGAGAGAGAGAGGGAGAGAAGGGAAGAGAGCAGGATGGAGGCAGCAGAGAGAGAGAGGGAGAGAAGGGAAGAGAGAGAGAGGGAGAGAAGGGAAGAGAGAGAGAGGGAGAGAGAGCAGGATGGAGGCAGCAGAGAGAGAGAGGGAGAGAAGGGAAGAGAGGGAGAGGGAGAGAGAGGGAGAGAGAGAGAGAGAGAGAGAGGGAGAGAGAAGGAAAGAGAGCTGGATGGAGGCAGCAGAGAGAGAGGGAGAGAAGGAAAGAGAGAGAGAGGGAGAGAGGGAGAGAAGGAAAGAGAGAGAGAGGGAGAGAAGGAAAGAGAGAGAGAGGGAGAGAGAGGGAGAGAAGGAAAGAGAGAGAGAGAGAGAGAGAGCAAAAACCAGGTGAGAAAGTGGACATATAGTCAAGACCACATGGCAGCGCTGTATAAACATGCATTGCATTTTATTATTATTCTATTATGCCGAGGCAGCCTATGTTTTGCCCACATTCATAGTGGACTCCACAATGGTGTATTGATATACTACTGTTATTAAATGTGGATTCACAAATACTCTTGTTAGTTTGCTTTATTATAAGAGTATATATGATTTTATGTAATTTATCATTGAACACGAATATGATTGTGTGTGATTGTCAGTGCAAAGAGGGAGAGAGGAAGATAGAGAGAGAGAGAGAGAGAGAGAGAGAGAGAGAGAGGATAGGGAGAGAGAGCATGGGAAGAACCAGGTGAGAAAATAACCTATGATATTCATGGGGAGAGGGGTGTGTGTGAGTTTAAAAAAATAACCTTACAGCTTTTACTATTATGTACCCTATTATTATGCTACTATACTTACATGTTGTATACTACTACCTACTATGCTAATATGTCTTTACTACTATGCACTCAAGTCTAGCACTCAAGTTCAACAGTTTAACGAACAATCTTACTGACCTTAGCTGCCAGAGTTGTAACATTACTGCAAACTTGTTGTAGGCCTACAGAACTTGTAAGTCGCTTTGAATAAATATATATATATATGCAGTAAATATAAATGTACAGTATACATGTGTATGATACAGCATTATTGTACATCATACAGAGTTATATGGGTAGACTTAACTAGTATGATGAGGCAGGGCAGTTGTAGACTGTGAAAGCAGTAGGTAGGTATAAATACAAATTATGTTTCTGTATGATGATAATAATATTGATAGAGTTCACTCATGTGCAGAGCATTTTTCTTCTATGCATTTCCATCTGTCTCGACGCTAATGGTCAAGAGTGTCATCTCCTGCCAGTAGAGGGCGCTCCAAGCACAGTGCAGAAGGAATTGCAGTCAATTGGAGAATTTCACAAAATACCCATTTATGACTAACAAAATACATTTTTGGGCGATATTCTAATGGTTGTTTATATACATACATAGCAAAGTCTCATCAAATTAATTTGAAATGTAGAAATGGTGTTTTCTTATCCGTGATGATGTGTGCTCTGCTAAACAGTTCAGTGAGAATGTCCAGCAGCTTTTAGAGGTCATCACATCTGAAATGAAGAAATTGAAGGAATGGTTTGATAGAAACAAATTATCATTGAACTTGAGCAAAACTAAAATTATGTTGTTTGGAAACTGTAGATTGGATACTCAGGTACAAGTTAAAATAAATGATGTGATTATTGAAAGAGTTTATGAAAATAAATTCCTAGGTGTAATAATAGACCATAAAATCTGTTGGAAACCTCACATAAAACATGTCCAATCTAAACTCTCACGAAGCATTTCAGTCATGAGTAAAGTAAAGCACATCCTGGATAGAAAATCACTCTACATTCTCTACTGTTCACTAGTTTTACCATATTTAAATTACTGTGCTGAAGTCTGGGGAAACAATTATAAGTCTACACTACAACCACTTTTTATACTCCAAAAAAGGGCCATAAGGATAGTTCACATTGCAGGTTATCGTGATCACACTAACATATTGTTTCTGGAGTCAAAGACATTGAAGTTAAATGATCTTGTGGAATTTAAAACGGCACAATTAATGTATAAAGCAAAAAGTCATGCACTTCCAAGAAACATTCAAGAATTGTTCTTTGATAGGGAGGGGGTTTATAATCTGAGGGGAGAACACAATTTAAAGGTGCTAAACGTACGCACTACCATGAGAAAACACTGCATCTCAATATGTGGAGTGAAACTGTGGAACAGTCTAAATGTGGTGCTAAAGCAATGTCCAAACATGAGACAATTCAAACTGATGTATAAGGAAATTATGTTCACAAGGTACAGGGATGAAGAAGGGACTTGATATTCACGGGTGTTTACATTTTTATTTTGTTTCTATTTTATTTTATTTTATACATATATAGTTTTTGTTTTTTGTTTTGCATATATATATATATATATTTTCTTTTTTTTTTTCTTTTTTATGTTTAAAATAGTACACTCATTTGAGTAGTGGAAAAGGGGTAGGATTAAATAAGTGTATACTTCTTCCTACTCCTTTTCGAACATGCAGATTGAGTTGTTTTTCTTTTTTGTTATTGTTTGTTGTATTCATTGCATGTTCGAAATAAAGACTTCAAATCAAATCAAATCAAATCAAACTGATGTATGGCTTTTAAAGGTGCTGTAAGTGGTATTTTGTTTGTTAAATAAGGTCTACATGTTAAAATAATAGCTCTCTGACAGCCATCACTGATATAGAGTGTTTGGTCATCAGTAACATTGGGTCTCCCAGTTCCTCCACTCTGCAGTAAACACTAAATAAATGTTCTGGTATCCCATTCCCACTTCATCCAATCAGGAGAGAGTACTCCACACGGCAAAATGGTCTAACTAGTTTTAAGCAAATGTGTCACAAGTAAAATAATCTATAGTACCAGTGCATTAAGCAAATTTGGCTTGGCAAGATATCTTGAAATAAGTAAACATATCTAGGGTTCTCTCTCCTGAATATGAAAATACATAGCAGCAAAATAGACAAGGTAGGGCATAGAGCATTAAATTACATCGTTTTTCATATTAGGATCTAACATCTTAATAGGCCTCTGTTTATGGTTTGATTATATGGCCATTTTTAAATAGACTAATGAAAGAGTAGACAGTAAAATAGTGCAATAAAAGTAAAATAGTTCTCATTTACAATACAATAATCAGTGTCGTGCAATGAGTCTAAAATTGACGCATGAATTTGACAGGAACTGAGCCCGGGTTCAGAGATGGCGATCACATTGAATGGTGTGGTGAACTGAACCAGGGTTCAGAGATAGCGATCACATTGAATGGTGTGGTGAACTGAACCAGGGTTCAGAGATAGCGATCACATTGAATGGTGTGGTGAACTGAGCCCGGGTTCAGAGATAGCGATCACATTGAATGGTGTGGTGAACTGAACCAGGGTTCAGAGATAGCGATCACATTGAATGGTGTGGTGAACTGAACCAGGGTTCAGAGATAGCGATCACATTGAATGGTGTGGTGAACTGAACCAGGGTTCAGAGATAGCGATCACATTGAATGGTGTGGTGAACTGAACCATGGTTCGGAGATAGCGATCACATTGAATGGTGTGGTGAACTGAGCCCGGGTTCAGAGATAGCGATCACATTGAATGCTGTGGTGAACTGAACCAGGGTTCAGAGATAGCGATCACATTGAATGGTGTGGTGAACTGAGCCAGGGTTCAGAGATAGCGATCACATTGAATGGTGTGGTGAACTGAGCCAGGGTTCAGAGATAGCGATCACATTGAATGGTGTGGTGAACTGAACCAGGGTTCAGAGATAGCGATCACATTGAATGGTGTGGTGAACTGAACCAGGGTTCAGAGATAGCGATCACATTGAATGGTGTGGTGAACTGAACCAGGGTTCAGAGATAGCGATCACATTGAATGGTGTGGTGAACTGAACCAGGGTTCAGAGATAGCGATCACATTGAATGGTGTGAACTGAACCAGGGTTCAGAGATAGCGATCACATTGAATGGTGTGGTGAACTCGGTTAACCCCTGACTAACACTAACACCCTGACTAACATGATTTGTAAATCTACTACTTGACTACTAGTGATGATTCATACTGTTTATTACCACCATGATGGTTTTAGAACAACTTGTCAACTTCATCCAAAAAGAACCAAGATCAACCAGCATTTATTATAAATGGCAATAAAACACAAACATTCTGAATCAACGTGTTTTCAAGCTGTTTTTGTGTGAATGGCCTCAAATGTATCATCACAATAATATAGAAATAGATTTAAAAAAAAAAATACTTCCCATGAACTATTTTGGGGTAAATGGTGCATTTATATAGCAGCTTTTATCGAAAGCGCTTTACAATTTAGTTCCTCACATTCACCCGTTCACTCACTCATTCACAGAGGCGACCATGCAAGGAGCCAACTTGCTCATCGGGAGCAATTAGGAGTTACGTGTCTTAAGGTCTTCCATGAGATATTCGTGGTTCTTCAGCAGGATCTTGTAGAAGATGTATTTCCCTTTCTTCCCGCAGGCGTTCAGGGGACCATCGTAGAGCGCCCTCATCTTCTCCTGATTGATGCCCTTTGACTTGACCTTGCTGTATTCTTCCTGGGTAATAACACGCTTGTCAAGGAGCTCGTCCAAGATGGCCTCCACCGCGGACACCCGCTGGATGAGGTCTACCCGGTGCTGATCCACAAAGTTGCTCCCTGAGAGGAATGAAAACACATCTGTTGGTGACATATGACCTATGACCTATCAGGCTGCAGTCATCTTTCATTCAAGCTGCTGTAAGTGGTATTTGTTTGTTAAAATAAGTGTTAAGTAGCTCTACATTCTGACAGCCATCGCTGATATAGAGTGTGTGGTCAGTAACATGTGTCTCCCAGTCCCTCCACTCTGCAGTAAACACTAAATACATTTCCTGGTATTCCTTCCCATTTTATCCAATCAGGAGAGACAACCATAGATATTATTACTTATTCAAGAAATCTTGCCAAATTAGCTGGCAGATTATTTTACTTGTTTCAAGCACATACAGTATATATTGTTTTACATTTCTTATTTTTGTCTCTCTCTGCTGATGTACAATAATGCTATATATACCGTATATATATTTATTCTTACCATATATATATCTATCCACATCTGTCTGTACATACCTGCATATAATCTTTTACATATCTGTAGAGTCGAGACTGTATCTATATCCGTACATATCCCTACCTACTCTTACTAATTACGCATAGTGTCTTTATACCTGTATCACTGTACATACATATTGGCACTATTACTCAGTAGTACTAATTTATATATTTTATACCCAGTTTAATCACCTGTACATTGTATATTACTATTGCAATTGGATGGTTGGATGTCAAACTTATTTTCGTTGTACTGTACTTTGTGCTGTATATTGACAATACATTTGAATCTAATCTAATCAAATTTGAAAAACACTTCATAACTGTATGATTCTGAAGAGGTTTGTTAAAGACACACATTTTACAGTAGGCTATACCTCACATACCTTCCATGATATCTGCATCAGATGGTCCACCAGACGCTGCACCAGACGCTCCATCAGATGCTGCACCAGACGCTCCACCAGACGCTGCACCAGACGCTGCACCAGACGCTCCACCAGACGCTGCACCAGACGCTCCACCAGATGCTGCACCAGACGCTGCACCAGACGCTGCACCAGACGCTGCACCAGACGCTCCACCAGACGCTGCACCAGACGCTGTTGCTGAATAAAGTGAGACGTAAATGTAACTTTGCACAACTGTTGTATTCTCATGTAGTTGGGCCTAGTATAGTAAATGTAGGCTATGTTAAAACGTTACTCAAAATACAAAGACATAGTATTAATTTACAATAGCTAAATTTGTAGTAACATAGAAAATTCAACCAGTCAAATAGATATTGTCTTAGCGTGTCGTTCCATCTATTGTGCAGCCACCATTAGTTTGCATACAAATTAATAACTTAAAGCAAACGTGTGCAGCTACAGTGCGTTAAAGTAATCAGTCAGTGTTTCTAGCCTGTGAGGCCATTTTTCAAGGTAAAATAAAGAGGTCTAATTCTGAATGTAGAAATAAACTCCTGTCAGTCTATTTGAATAGAACAACACTACATGAAGATGTGTTGTGCTGAATGTCTATTTGGTGCTGATACATTTTGTGCTGATGCTACTAACATCTTCAGTAGGTAGCACACATGGGACCTGCAAGATGACACGTTGTTGCAATGATACATGATTAAACATCTAAATTCATACATCTCTACTAAGGATTAAACATCTAAATTCATATATCTCTACTAAGGATTAAACATCTAAATGCATACATCTCTACTCCAGATTAAACATCTAAATGCACACATCTCTGCTCCAGATTAAACCTCTTAATGCATACATCTCTACTCCAGATTAAACATCTAAATTCATACATCTCTACTCCAGATTAAACCTCTTAATGCATACATCTCTACTCCAGATTAAACCTCTAAATTCATACATCTCTACTCCAGATTAAACCTCTAAATGCACACATCTCTGCTCCAGATTAAACCTAAATGCACACATCTCTACTCCAGATTAAACCTCTAAATGCACACATCTCTGCTCCAGATTAAACCTGTAAATTCACACATCTCTACTCCAGATTAAACCTCTAAATGCACACATCTCTACTCCAGATTAAACCACTAAATGCACACATCTCTACTCCAGATTAAACCTCTAAATGCACACATCTCTGCTCCAGATTAAACCTCTTAATGCATACATCTCTTCTCCACATTAAACCTCTAAATTCATACATTTCTACTCCAGATTAATTATTGTAGGCTAAGAATGAATATGTATCATGCATCACTGCTGTACCTGCAGTCGCTGCTTTCTCTTCCAAAAGTGTGGCCAGTTTATTTTTTTGCATCATCCTCAGAATTCTACAGGTGACAATAATGCCAGGATTATCTCCGTGGGTGTCCACTATCTTGTCCACAACATCTTGCTTTGTGGAGTTCTGTGGCAGATCACCAGGTGATATGTCTGGAAGGTCATCTCCATCAGGGTTAGTCAGGTTCCATATAAAATGATTTAGTTCATCTAGCTTCAGTTGACCCAGATATTTCCTCAACAGGGTTTTCACGTTACTTGCCATCACTGCAAACAGAAAGACATGAGAAGAAGTTGTAATAGAATAGTATTAGTAGTAGTAATAATAGTAATAATAGTAGCAGTAATAGTAGTAGTAGTAGTAGTATTAGTAATAGCAGTAGTAATAGTAGTAGTAGTAGTAGTAGTAGTAGTAGTAGTAGTAGTAGTAGTAGTAGTAGTAGTAGTAGTAGTAATACAGTAGTAGTAGTAGTAATAGTAGTAGTAGTAGTAGTAGTAGTAGTAGTAGTAGTAGTAGTAGTAGTAGTAGTAGTAGTAGTAGTAATACAGTAGTAGTAGTAGTAATAGTAGTAGTAGTAGTAGTAGTAGTAGTAGTAGTAGTAGTAGTAGTAGTAGTAGTAGTAGTAGTAGTAGTAGTAATAATAGTTTGATTGATTGAAAAGTTTATTAACAGATTGCAGAATGGGTACAGTACAGTACAGCTCAATACATACAATAAATAGTAGTAATGCTAGTCGTAGTAGTAATAATAGCAGTAGTCGTAATAGTACTAGTAGTAGCAGTAGTAGTAGTAGTAAATGTAGTAGTAATAATAATAAGAATAATAATAGTAGTAGCAGTAGTAGTAGTAGTAGTAGTAGTAGTAGTAGTAGTAGTAGTAGTAATAGTAGTAGTAGTCGTAATCAATCAATCAATCAATCAAATCAATCAAATTTATTTATATAGCACATTTAAACATGACACTTGTCAACCAAAGTGCTTCACAAAGGATTCTTGGTTCATACACATACAGCTCATTAAGGTAATATTCCACAATTATTACATTGATAGTAATAATGGCACACAGTCATAAATTCACCAACATGCGCATTTGTTATACATGCAGGACTCTTTGAGACAGACGTATGCGTATTACCGCTGCCATGTTTGGCACGGAGCACCCGGGGGCATGTTGCTTATTAACAGCGGAAGAGTGCAAAGATGCTTCCGCATTCGTCACCGCACGCCACTACGGTAATGCGCCTTTCCTTTTCCGCCGCCCAGGTGCACCGGCGTGCTCGCGAGGTGCCCGCGAGGTGCTCGCGCGCGCATGAGATCCCCGCTTGGTTCGACACATATTAACACGCTTTGGTTCAATTTAATCACGCTTTGGTTCATATTAATCACCATACACGTGATGGACGCAGCAGGCGATCACTCCTACTGTTATTCAGCTGCGCCGAGGTACATGATTGATTGATTGATTGATTGATTGATTGAGCACTACTGAAGCTCAACAACACATTGAAGCTCATAGTCTCCCAGTCCCTCCACTCTGCAGTAAACAGACATCACTGATATAGAGTGTCTGGTCAGTAACATGGGTCTAGAACCCACCTCACCCCTGCCCACTTTGACAACCTAGGATGGCTTAGAGTAGACGACAGAGGCGTAGTACATTTTCCTTTTTGAAAATCATCTGACATGAAGATGGAACACATTTTTGTTGTTAATATTATTTATATTACTGGTAGTTCATACAAGACATTATCCTCTAAGCCAAGCTGCACTTTAACATAGGCCTTTCTTTGTAAAATGTGTCATAATGTAGAATTTGTGTGTGTAACGTACACTGTAAAAAATAAATGTTTTTTCACAGGAAATTCACTATTATTTTACAGATTACTTTTGTTTTTCTACTTTAAGTGTAAATGCCATACAAATATAGTAAATTACCTTTTATCAAAATATTAACCATTAAATAAAGGTTGTAATTCCTTCATAGTTAAAGACAGTAGAGGTTATACTTTATTATCTAAAGATGGTAAGTTAGAGTGTTGTGTTCACTCATAGTTAAATACAGTAGAGGTTATACTTTATTATCTAAAGATGGTAAGTTAGAGTGCTGTGTTCATTCATAGTTAAATACAGTAGAGGTTGCGTACTTCATTATCTAAAGATGGTAAGTTAGAGTGTTGTGTTCACTCATAGTTAAATACAGTAGAGGTTGAGTACTTCATTATCTAAAGATGGTAAGTTAGAGTGTTGTGTTCACTCATAGTTAAATACAGTAGAGGTTGAGTACTCATTATCTAAAGATGGTAAGTTAGAGTGTTGTGTTCACTCATAGTTAAATACAGTAGAGGTTGAGTACTTCATTATCTAAACATGGTAAGTTAGTTAGAGTGTTGTGTTCAGTCAGACAGTAGACAAGTAGAGGTTGAGTACTTTATTATCTAAACATGGTGAGTTAGAGTGTTGTATTCATTCTAGGGCTGACCTTCGAAGCTTTTTTTGGCAATCGAAGCTTCGGGGCCGAGCTTCGATTTTAATTCGAAGCTTTGAAAAAAAATAAAACAATTTTTTTTTTTTTTTTTTTTGTATCTTATGTTGTGGGACTTGTACAGCACTTTCGTAAACTTTGTTGTTTTTAAATGTGCTCTATAAATAAAGTGGGTTGGATTAATTAATTAAGTAGCCCCTTTCGTGACTGACGCATCCAACAAGGTTTCACTCGGCTGTGTGATTTAATTCAAGGTGGATCGCTGTTGTCGTTTGAACAACTTCAGATTTCATGGGAACTACCAATCCCCCAAATCAAGAATGTTTAAGATGAATGAAGTAAGATTTTGATTATTTGAAATATGGCCTGTGTAGACTAAACTATGCACAGAATTATGTCAGTCTACAAGGTCCGGATTCTACATGGTCCGGCAATGTAGACCTTGTAGACTCCACTACAGACCAATTATCAGTGAATGTTCATGCATTTTTAAGAAGGGCAACTTCCACAAAAAAACAAAGAACTCACCAAAACATCTCAGTAGCACCTTATCTAAATGTTATATTTCATATATGGAGATTCATATTTATTTATGTATTGCATGCATTTCTACATTTTATTTCCTATTTTGTTTATTCATCCCAGTATCTTTCTTTCTTATGTGTGGAATTCTACAAGGTGCGCGCACACACACACACACACACACCTACACACACACACACACACACACACACACACACACACACACACACACACACACACTTACATTTAGTCATTTAGCTGACGCTTTTATCCAAAGCGACTTACAAGTTCTGTACGACAAGACAGCAAGAAGGGTACAACTCTATCAGCTGAGTAACAATGTTCATCAGAGTGTTGCGTGTTACAGTGTAGGTTAGTTTATTAGGACAAGTGCATGACAGTAAGGTTAGTCACGGTTAGATTTTTATTTTTATTTTTTTATCATTTCAGATAATGGTTGAATAAGTGAGTCTTTAGTCGACGGCGAAAGATTGGACGGGATTCGGCTGTCCTAACTGGGATGGGTAGTTCACACACACACACACACACACACACACACACACACACACACACACACACCTACACACACACACAAATCGAAGTAAAAAAAAAAAAACGTGAAATTTTATTTTTAAATTTTTTATTTTTTTTTAAACTTTTTAAATGATTTTTTAATGTTCGAAGCTTGTGCCATCGAATCGAACGTTCGAAGCTTCGAAGCATTTAAGACAGCCCTAATTCATTCATAGTTAAAGACAGCCGAGGTTGAGTAGTTTCTTCTGATATCACTTTCAAACTCCAAGTGATTTAGATCCAAAACATTTTCTAACAATACATGTATATTCCATAGTAAAGTACACGTTAACGTTACAATGTGTTGTGTTCACAACACTGTTTAGTCTGTGATGATGCGTCGCAATAATATACATGTATATTCCATAGTAAAGTACACGTTAACGTTACAATGTGTTGTGTTCACAACACTGTTTAGTCTGTGACGACGCGTCGCGATAATATACATGTATATTCCATAGTAAAGTACACGTTAACGTTACAATGTGTTGTGTTCACAACACTGTTTAGTCTGTGACGACGTGTCGCGATAATATACATGTATATTCCATAGTAAAGTACACGTTAACGTTACAATGTGTTGTGTTCACAACACTGTTTAGTCTGACGACGCGTCGCGATGATATGGGGGTGGGGGTTGACGAGACAGCCTTGGCTGCGTCTCTACAATTCGTAGCCGCATTTCTGCAGACCCCTCTCTGATTGGTTGAGGCCATTTCTGCAGACCCCTCTCTGATTGGCCGAGCGTGCGTATGCGCATGAGCCGCGACAAGCTCCTCTAGCCAGGAGTCGAAACTCCGTTAAGCTCTAGAGAGAGAGGCTGAAAACCCACAGTTGTTGCCCGACGCATGGGAGCCGAATCCCGGATCCGAGTTTTCTGATGAATAGCCCCAAAACATGGAGGTCGCGAACGCAATTTATACGCATGGAAGTATTGATTACGCCATAACGAATCATTAAAAAAAATATACCGTTAACTGGAATATGTTGTGTGTGCCTTTACACATATGTTGGATAGGATTATGTAATTGGTTTGTCATTAAAAACCAATAATAATCGCTCGCGGCTTCGCTGACCAGAGCTCTCTCAGATTCAAAGTTTTAATTGCAGCCTGCAGCCAATGTGTAACTAGACAGTTACAATATAACATTTATATTAATTAAGAGAAAAAGTCTGGTGGTCAATTGCTACGAAATGTGTCTTACTAATAATAACTAATTCCTTGGTCAATAGAAGTCTCTGTGATACTTTCTGAATATGATTTGGGAACATCAAATGGGCAGGCCGCGAAATAACAACATTACAATGTACAGTTTCTGACAGCTGGCTGTGTTGCGAAATGTGCATAACGTTATGAATAAACTGCGAAGTCACGCAAAATAACGTTATTAAGCGAATCTGGTAGTACATTTCCAATCAGAGAGGGGCTTCGCTCAACCAATCAGAGAGGGGTCTGCAGAAATGGAGCTCAACCAATGCGGCTACGAATTGTAGAGACGCGCCTTGGCTCCCCCCTCCAGCACGCATACGAGTTAGCTGCCATCACCAACGTGAGGCGCTGGGCCATACACGTAGGAGGGGGGGTGGGGGGAGGGGGCTGGGGCTGGGGGGGCCGCATTCCACTCTTAGCTCCAAGAGGGTAATAGTACTAGTAGTAGCAGTAGTAGTAGTAAATGTAGTAGTAATAATAATAATAATAGTAGTAGTAGTAGTAGTAGTAGTAGTAGTAGTAGTAGTAGTAGTAGTAGTAGTAGTAGTAGTAGTAGTAATATTACTAGTAGTAATGGCAGTAGTAGTAGTCGTAGTAATGTAGTAATAGTAGTAATAGTAGCAGTAATAGTAGTAGTAATGCTAGTAGTAGTAGTAATAGTAGTAGTAGTTGTAACGGACCACTTGAGATTAAATATGTCTAGACAATATCCTTTGCTGTTTACTAAATAATATTCAGTAAATGTATGTACGCCTTGAAATGACGTGTGGGATTTTACCCGAGTTCGATACCCGTATGCCTATATAAATCTGTCCCTATTGGCGCACCGTTAACCAGTACAGCTGGAAGCACCTGTGAAGTGATGTAGTCGGTCGGCAGCAGGAACGTTTGGTGCGTCTTCGTTTCACCTTTGTATTCCTGTGCGTCGCGACTTTTATCCTTTTGTATCATGTATTGATCGTGTGTTTTAAACGGACGAAAGGACCTTTTCGTTTACATTCCTTGGAGAGCGCAACAAGGTATGATTTGTTGTTTATTTGATTATGGTTGTAACTTTGTATAATGTAATTTGTGAATGAATGATTTTATGTCTTGTGTAAGAATGTAATCCTTGTAGTTTTGATACCAATGTTATTTAGTTTAGTGTTTGTACTGTGCTGGAAACCGTTATGTGAAATGTTTGTTTGTCTGTTTATGTACGTTTCCAAACGACAGAGTCTCGACTGATGCATAAGACGATCTTTATTTAGTTGTCCATCCGTGACGTCATCTTATAGCACCGTGAAAACTGCATTGGAAACGTACATAAACAAACAAACAAACATTTCACATAACGTCATTTCAAGGCGTACATACATTTACTGAATATTATTTAGTAAACAGCAAAGAATATTGTCTAGACAACCATTGTCTATGATGAATTGAAAATGGGGGACCCTGATGTAAACAAGACGAAAGTCTTTCTCTGGTCTGCATCCCCTTAACAATTGTATGTATTGAGCTGTACTGTACTGTACTACAATCTGTTAATAAAGTTTTCAATCAATCAATCAATCAATCAAACATATTTAATCTCAAGTGGTCCGTTACACTCCCCCCAATCACTTCATGATACAACACAAAAATAATCATGAATGATTTAAGACCAAAATACCATTTATCTTGACTTTAGACAATTATGCAAATAAGCATCGTCATGCTACTGTATGTATGCAATAATAGTAGTAGTAGAACTACTGTAGTAGTAATAATAGTAGTAATAGTAGTAGTAATAATAGTAGTAGTACTGTAGTAGTTGTCATAGTAATAATAATAGTAGTAGTAATAGTTTGATTGATTGATTGATTGAAAAGTTTATTAACAGATTGCAGAATGGGTACAGTACAGTACAGCTCAATACATACAATTGTTAAGGGGATGCAGACCAGAGAAAGACTTTCGTCTTGTTTACATCAGGGTCCCCCATTTTCAATTCATCATAACATATATGACATACATGACATACAGATAGACAGTACTGCTACATCTATACATTTATGACATATCAGATTTGCAAATACAGTACTGTTTGTGATACAAAAGTGTCCAGAAAAAGAGTGTATATACATTTGGCGTAGAAACTGTACATTGGAGGAGGTTGGGTGGGTGGGGTGGGGTTGGGTGGGTTGGGTGAGGGCTGTACATTGGAGGTGGGGGGGGGGGGGGGGGGGTTGGGTAGGGGACACACACACATTTTACACTGTACATTGGAATACTGACAAAGCCTTACTTGGTCATTTACTGTACAACTAGGTTAGGATATTTGTAGGGGCCAGTTTCGAATTGCAGTCTCACGTAGGTGTTTTTTGAGAGTGTTTTTGAAAGTGGGTAGTGATTCACATTCCTTTACAGCTTTGGGTAGGGCGTTCCACATTGATGTGGCATAATTGCGAAACGTGTTTAGTCCCTTGTTTGAGCCGAATCTGGGTTTTACATGATTTGTGGAGCTCCCTCTGGTGTTGTGATCGTGGTATTCACTGACCTTTGGGAAGTATTTTGACATGTACATGGGTACCTTGGTCGCGTAGTGTATCTTGTAGACCAGGCCCATTGCAAGTTGCTGTACTCTGTCGTCTACTCTAAGCCATCCTAGGTTGTCAAAGTGGGCAGGGGTGAGGTGGGTTCTAGGAGTCAGGTCAAGCAGTAGTCTGGCCTATTCTCGGTCCTTGCCCCACAATGGTGGAACGAACTTCCCACCACAGTTAGGACGGCCGACACCCGTCCAATCTTTCACCATCGACTTATGGCGCACTTCTTCAATCATTATAGGCTTTGCTTTCTTATTGGCGCTGGGCCAGATCAGTTGATGAGCTATGTCACCCGTTTTCCTGTTCATCCGGTCTGTGCCAGGCTCTACCGCGTGCTCTACCTTCTGGTGCTAGTAATAGTAGTAGCAGTACTTAAATAGCTTCTTCACAAACATAGCCACAACACTGGTAAACAAACTACCCTCCCACTCAGGGCATTATGGGGTAGAACACATAGTAGCTTACTACAAAAACCTAGGGGTCCACAAAGACGACTTCAAACTGGAAATGGTAACAACAGATGAGGTACTCAAAAAACTGAGCGCCCTCCAACCTAACAAGGCCACTGGCCATGACAACATCCCCTCCAAATTCCTCAGAGACTCAGCAGCCGCCATCACCCCAGTCATCACACACATAATAAACCTCTCTATAAAACAGGGACACGTCCCCAAGGACTTCAAAATTGCGAGAGTGACCCCTCTGCACAAAAAAGGCAGTAAATTAGACCCAGGCAACTACCGCCCTGTTTCTATCCTTACCTCCATCTCGAAAGTCATGGAAAAAATAGTATACGAACAGGTCGAAAAATACCTTGCGGAAAAAAATCTAATCTACGAATTCCAATCTGGCTTCAGAACATCCCACTCCACTGACACATGCCTTCTCTATTTAAACGACCACATCAAACAAGAGGTGGACGCGGGCAAATACTGCGGCATGGTCATGCTGGACCTACAAAAGGCCTTCGACACTGTCAATCACACCATTGTGATTGACAAGCTAAAAGCAATTGGTTTTGATAGTCTATCAGTGAGCTGGATGCAATCCTACCTGGAGGGGAGAGAGCAGATGGTGGAGGTAAACGGTACCCTATCCCCCCCCCTCACAGTAAACTGTGGTGTTCCACAAGGAAGCATACTAGGTCCGCTACTGTTCCTAATTTATGCAAATGACATGTCGTCAGCTTGTGACTGCAACTTGTTCCTGTTTGCGGACGACTCAGCCCTGCTGGTCTCTGACAAGAACAAGTTACAGGTTGAAAAAACCCTCAGCTCAGAACTAAGCAAAATCTGCATATGGCTCGCTGATAACAAACTATCATTACACATGGGCAAAACAGAGTCCATTCTCTTCGGTTCAAATAACAAACTCAGCAAGACCGACGGCTTCTCAGTTACAGTGGGTGACAATATTGTCACAAGGAAAGAAGATATTACCTACCTGGGTTCCATCCTAGAGGCAAATCTTTCCTGTGACAAAATGGCATCCAATGTAATAAAAAAAGTCAACCAACGAACTCGTTTCTTGTACCGGATCTCCTCACTGGTAAACAAGAATACCCTGAAGACTCTAGCAGGAGCACTCATTCAAGGGTACTACGACTATGCTTGCACCTCATGGTACCAAAGCACCTCAAAGGCGCTAAAAACAAAATTACAAACATCTCAAAACAAACTGGTCAGACTACTGCTTGACCTTACTCCTAGAACCCACCTCACCCCTGCCCACTTTGACAACCTAGGATGGCTTAGAGTAGACGACAGAGTACAGCAACTTGCAATGGGCCTGGTCTACAAGATACACTACACGACCAAGGTACCCATGTACATGACTAAATACTTCCCAAAGGTCAGTGAATACCACGATCACAACACCAGAGGGAGCTCCACAAATCATGTTAAACCCAGATTCGGCTCAAACAAGGGACTAAACACGTTTTGCAATTATGCCACATCAATGTGGAACGCCCTACCCAAAGCTGTAAAGGAATGTGAATCACTACCCACTTTCAAAAACACTCTCTAAAAACACCTAAGGGAGACTGCAACTCGAAACTGGCCCCTGTAAATGTCCGAACACAACCCCCTCCAATGTACAGTAAATTACCAAGTATGGTCTTGTCAATAATCCAATGTACAGTGTTGTTTGTACAGTTGTACAGTGTCCCCCACCCACCCCTCCTACCCAACCCCCCCCCCCCCACTCCTACCCAATCCCCCCCCCCCCACCCACCCAACCACCTCCAATGTACAGTCCCCACCCACCCTACGATGAATTGAAAATGGGGGACCCTGATGTAAACAAGACGAAAGTCTTTCTCTGGTCTGCATCCCCTTAACAATTGTATGTATTGAGCTGTACTGTACTGTACCCATTCTGCAATCTGTTAATAAAGTTTTGATTCATTCATTCATTAATTCAGTAGTAATAGTAATAATAATAATAATTCATTTATTCTGTATAGCGCTTTTCAAAGACCCAAAGTCGCTAGTAGTAGTAATAGTAGTTCCACATCATTTAAATGTAAAGATTATAGTATATAGTTATAGTAGTAGTAGTAGCAGCAGTAGTAGTAGTAGTAGTAGTAGTAGTAGTAGTAGTAGTAGTAGTAGTAGTAGTAGTAGTAGTAGTAGTAGTAGTATTAGTAGTAGTAGTAGTAGTAGTGTGTTAAAAGTTATAAAAAGGTACCCACCCTTGAGTATAACTACAGAATACAACAGCTAGACATACCATGAAATGGACAATGCGTCCTCATCAAGACGTACAGTACCATTCATAATATGTCAAATGTTATTTATTAACTCTGTTACACCCGCTAAGTCCCTATTGATTGATTGAAAACTTTATTAACAGATTGCAGAATGGGTACAATACAGTGGCTCAATACACACAATTGTTAAGGGGATGCAGACCAGAGATACATTCTTCACATTCTTTTACGTGTTTCAACAACTGAGAATGTAGGTTTAACATGTCCAGGGAGGGACACTTTCCATAAACGCAGCGTTTGCATCACATGATCACGTTGAGCGTTGTTGTATCTGAGGCGCAATAAAGATTTATTTACCATAATTCACGAATCATCTCCGACGCATGGCTGCATTTATCTGTTGCAAGAACATTGTTTTTTTTTTTTTTTACCAACAAGAAGCTCGTTCTACATTAAAAGTCGTAATGTGCGCATAAAGTTATTGTACAATATACACACATGAACGACATAATAGGATGGAACTTACCCACGTTCTTGTTTCAAGTCAGAGTATTCTAGGACAGCCCGACAAAATAACGTACTACTATACTTTCGTTTTTAACATGTCGTTGCCTCAGATTACAGTATAAACTATCATTTTGGATTTAGGTCTATTTCAACTTTAAAATAAAGTAATTGAAAGGTTATTGTAAACGCTTTAACCTACACACATGAATGACATAATATGATGGAACTTACCTTACTGTAGGTGTTCTGTTCTGTGTTCTTGTTTCAAGTCAGTGAAGTCACAGTATTCAGCGAAAGTCTTTATACTTTCGGTTTGGATCAGATTACCATTAACCCTCCCAGTGCTGGACGACCACACCCACAAGCAAGTATGTCGAGACAAATACAACATTTTTTAATTCATACATTTTGATACTGTTGATGTTGACACATTCACACTTAGGTGACGTATGTTTCCCCACATACACGACTGGAAGAGGAATATAACGTAGAATTTGTGTTTGAAAATGATCAAAACCCTTATAAACCTGATAGGAGAAGCAAGATAGGAGAAGCAAGATAGGAGAACCCACCCCCCCTCCCCCACAACGGAGACACATCTGAGGACAGCAACCAGCCCCCCCCCCCCCGCCACGTCGCGGGCTTTCACACCGACCAAACACACCAGCAGAGGACAAAGGATCATCCCCACCCCCCTCCCTTCGCGGGACACCCACCTTGATCAAAGGATCCCCCACCCCAGGGGCGTTTTTAGGGTTAGAAAACATTGGGGGCTTCAGCCCGGGGGGGTTGAGGGGGTGTCCACCCCCCCACTTTTTTTTTTTTTTTTTTTTTAAACACAGAAATACGCGATTTTAGAGTAATTAGAGATGAATACTGAATAACTAGAATCACTAGAGGTTCTCAAAGTGAGGTCCAGGTCCATGTGAGGGATCTGGGCAGTCCCCATAGAAAATTCAAAGTTAACAGGACCAAATCATCAGTTTCTTATTTATTTATTTAACCTTTATTTAGCCAGATAAAACATTGATCAGGAGTACAAATATATATATATATATATATATATATATATATATATATATATATATATATATATATATATATATATATATATATATATATATATATATATACTGTACATACATACACATACACCAATAACAAAATAAAAACACAGTTAAGAATCATACACATAAGCAAATAAACAAACAAACAAACATATGCACAGCCTATGTACAAAAGAAATAAACAGTTCATCTCTAGTCTTTACAGTTTTCTTCAATTGCATAAACACTCAAATCAAAAGTATTACACAATTATCAAAACCTTACACTCAAGGAGCAAAATATAGGCCCAGATTTGCACCCCTACAATGTCAGCCTCACTTTTTGCAAAACAATACACAGTGATTTGCAAAACATTAACACACTTGCATTACATTAGACACAGAATGTCAAATTACCACACATATGAGCCAATAGGTTAAACACAGCCATCAGATGCACAAACACACCATTGCTTAATTGTAGATACACCAATCAGGTTTAAGCACTATAAAAATGCAGCAGGTGAGTTCACCTGTCTTCAACCAAAATGGAAGGAGAGTGAAGTACTGTACACAGAGAACGTGAAAATATACAATACATCCACCAAACACTACACAAGACAACCAATGATGCAGACTGATGAAAATATACATTTTCTCCCATTTTCCCAAATCAGTCAACATGGAGAATCACAACAAAAAATTATCTTGCCAGATCCAGCTAGGCAAAGAGATAATGTCTAGTATTTTCTGTTTACATTTTTTCAAAAAAAAAAAAATTACTGTAATTTTAACCTGTACTGGATACAGTATTTTATGTTTGTCTGATATTTGCTGAGCTTACAGTGTTATGCACATAGTAGCATGAAAACTGGGACATGTATTGTTGTGATTCTCCATGTTGAAATGTTGACTGATTTGGTTATATGGAGAGACCATTTATATTTTCATCAGTCTGCATCATTGATTTGAGTATATGGAGAGAAAATGTAATTTTTTTCATCAGTCTGCATCATTGATTTGGGTATATGTAGATAAATAAATTATATTTTCATCACAGCATTGGTCTTGTGTAGTGTTTGGTCAATTTATTGTATATTTGCACATTCTCTGCGTACTTCACTTACAGTACTCTAATCACTGAGAAGTAGAATTGCTAAATGTGTTTTAGGTTAAGCACAGCAGTGTGTGTAACTGGTTCAAACAGAATGAAGTCATATGAAACGTGTGTTTCATATGGTAACAAAATGTAGTTTTTTATAAATTGGTGTATGGTGACAAGTGTTTAATTTAGCAAAGGATCTGATGTGTTCTGATAATTGTGTGTGTGGTTGTGCTAATTGTGTGTTTTGAAACACCGGGCCCCGTTTTCAAAATCATGCTTAGGCAATCGAAAAAAACTGTAATGTGTGTTTCATTATATACATATGTTTCAGTCTTCTCATAAAAAAAAGATTTGATTTTTGGGTCTTTTCCTGCCTTTGGTCCGCTTTGCATTCACATCTCAAATGAACCGCAGCAGGGTTCACTTGCAAGAGTGAATGAGCTTTCACACCACCCCAAACCAACCGGACTATCCGAGGAAATGAACCAGGGTTCGATTAAAGCTTATTATAGGACACTGGACATGGGTATGGATGGCTCCAGGTGCTGCTGCATTAAAGTGCACATCTTCAATATCTGTACTATTTAAAAGCACAGTGCAGGACACACTCAAAGGTTATCGCACCTCAGAGATGGCAGTGGACATGTATGACAGGACAAAGGCCATATGTAATGGCCTTTGGATTGAGGAACATACTACTTACTTACTTACAATACTTTTCCCTCCTGGATGATGATAATAATAATAATAATAATAATAATAATAATAATAATAATAATAATAATAATAATAATAATAATAATAATAATAATAATAATAATAATAATAATAATAATAATAATAATAATAATAATAATGTATTTGATTTATAAGGCGCCTTTCAGGACACAAAAAAAAATTCCACAAATCGGTGAATGAAAAAATTATAGGATCAAATGAAAACTACTTACTAAAAATGGATGTTTAAAAGTACTAAAAACCAACAAAAAATACCAAACACTAACAAACATTCAGCACAGACAATGGGAATGCTGACATAAAAAAAAAAAAAGTAAAAAAGTAAAAAAAAAAAAAAAATTAAACATTTTTTTTTTTTTTTTTTTTTGGATCCGGGGCTAGGAGAAAAACATCCGGGGCTAAAGCCCCGGAAGCCCAGGGCTAACGACGCCACTGCCCCACCCCCCCTCCGGACATCACAGAGCCCCCCCCCCCTTCCCACAGAGATTGACGACACAGCAGATAAAAACGGACTAGGATCCCCCACCCCCCCCCCTCCGGGCATCACAGAGCCCCCCCCCTTCCCACAGAAGAAGAATCCTACCTATATCTCAAGGATATTGACGAAACAGCAGATAAACACGGACTACATATCTTTCATCTCAATGTAAATAGCCTCAGGCACAAAATGGCAGAAATAAGACAACATTTCAGTAACGGAAAGGTAAACATACTATGTTTCTCAGAAACTAAACTGGACGTATCAGTAACAGACCCGGAAATTGAATTAGAGAACTATTCTTTAGTCCGCAATGACAGGAACAGGCATGGAGGAGGTGTCTGTATGTACATCCATCAAGACACCAAATTTATTAACCGTACAGACCTAGATCATGAGGCTATTGAAACTGTTTTTGTAGAAATTCTATTTGAAAGGGCTAAATCTGTTCTAGTCGGCACAATTTACAGACCGCCAAACCAAAATGGCTTTTATGACGTGTTGGATGCGTGCTTAGCTGGAGTCGAGGATACAGAAATGATTCTTATTGGGGATTGGAACACGGATATGCAACAAAAAGATGCACCCGTCTTCAAATCCTACAATAGGTTTTGTGATCTGCACGGCCTCAGCCAGCTAATCACACAACCCACACGTGTGTGTGAGTCAACTCAGACTACCATTGACCTCATCCTGACCTCTGACAAGTCCAAGATCGCCAATAAAGGGGTTATAGCATGCGGGTTAAGTGATCATTATATGATATTCTGTACCCGCAAAAAGCTAAAACAAAAGGCTGGCTGTCACAAAACAGTCACATCTAGAGACCTCAAAACGTACTCTAGCGAGGCCTTTAACCTTGAACTGAAGAGCCTGGACTGGTCAGATGAACTCAATGGTACACTGGTTGAAGAAACATGGCTTGGCTTCAAAACCAAATTTTCAACGATACTAAACAACATGGCCCCCCTAAGAACCACTAGGGTAAAAAATCGCGCTGAGCCGTGGATGCACGCTGAAATACTGACCGCTATGAAAACCAGAGACAAAAAATGCTCTGAGTTTCGTAAAAGTCAGTCAAAGCTTACCAAAAGCACGAGCAGTGAACTCCAAGCCCACGTGACTGAACTCAAACTAGAAAGAAACAGACTAAGAAATGATGTAAACTCCATGATCAAAACAGCAAAGAAAAAATTCATCAATGACAAAACCGAGGAAAACAAAAACAAACCGCGTGAACTTTGGAAATGACTCAATAATCAACTAGGCTGCAGTAAAAAACTTAAAACCAGATTCTCAAACATAAACATAAAGACGGACAACACGCTCATCACAGAAAAGCTGGATGTAGCCAATTACTTAAATAGTTTCTTCACAAACATAGCCACAACACTGGTAAACAAACTACCCTCCCACTCAGGGCATTATGGGGTAGAACACATAGTAGCATACTACAAGAACCTAGGGGTCCACAAAGACGACTTCAAACTGGAAATGGTAACAACAGATGAGGTACTCAAAAAACTGAGCGCCCTCCAACCCAACAAGGCCACTGGCCATGACAACATCCCCTCCAAATTCCTCAGAGACTCAGCAGCCGCCATCACCCCAGTCATCACACACATAATAAACCTCTCCATAAAACAGGGACACGTCCCCAAGGACTTCAAAATTGCGAGAGTGACCCCTCTGCACAAAAAAGGCAGTAAATTAGACCCAGGCAACTACCGCCCTGTTTCTATCCTTACCTCCATCTCGAAAGTCATGGAAAAAATTGTATACGAACAGGTCGAAAAATACCTTGCGGAAAAAAATCTAATCTACGAATTCCAATCTGGCTTCAGAACATCCCACTCCACTGACACATGCCTTCTCTATTTAAACGACCACATCAAACAAGAGGTGGACGCGGGCAAATACTGCGGCATGGTCATGCTTTTATGGTCCCGTTTTTATTAGCTGTGTTATTGATGTCTTCGAGTTCCAGGTAACTGTCTTCTGGTGCTGCTGTGGGGGAGGGAGGGGGGGGGCTTTGTTGTTGTCTCCGTGAGGTCTGTGTGTTGGTGTGTGGGGAGGGGGAGTCCTTTGTCCTGGCTTTTCTGGTCATGCTGGACCTACAAAAGGCCTTCGACACTGTCAATCACACCATTCTGATTGACAAGCTAAAAGCAATTGGTTTTGATAGTTTATCAGTGAGCTGGATACAATCCTACCTGGAGGGGAGGGAACAGATGGTGGAAGTAAACGGTACCCTATCCCCCCCCCCTCACAGTGAGCTGTGGTGTTCCACAAGGAAGCATACTAGGACCGCTACTATTCCTAATTTATGCAAATGACATGTCGTCAGCTTGTGACTGCAACTTGTTCCTGTTTGCGGACGACTCAGCCCTGCTGGTCTCTGACAAGAACAAGTTACAGGTTGAAAAAGCCCTCAGCTCGGAACTAGGCAAAATCTGCATATGGCTCGCCGACAACAAACTATCATTACACATGGGCAAAACAGAGTCCATTCTCTTCGGTTCAAATAACAAACTCAGCAAGACCGACGGCTTCTCGGTTACAGTGGGTGACAATATTATCACAAGGAAAGATGAAATTACCTACCTGGGTTCCATCCTAGAGGCTAATCTTTCCTGTGACAAAATGGCATCCAATGTAATAAAAAAAGTCAACCAACGAACGCGATTCTTGTACCGGATCTCCTCTCTGGTAAACAAGAATACCCTGAAGACTCTAGCAGGAGCACTCATTCAAGGGTACTACGACTATGCTTGCACCTCATGGTACCAAAGCACCTCAAAAGCTCTAAAAAACAAATTACAAACATCTCAAAACAAGCTAGTCAGACTACTACTTGACCTGACTCCTAGAACCCACCTCACCCCTGCCCACTTTGACAACCTAGGATGGCTTAGAGTAGACGACAGAGTACAGCAACTTGCAATGGGCCTGGTCTACAAGATACACTACGCGACCAAGGTACCCATGTACATGTCAAAATACTTCCCAAAGGTCAGTGAATACCACGATCACAACACCAGAGGGAGCTCCACAAATCATGTAAAACCCAGATTCGGCTCAAACAAGGGACTAAACACGTTTCGCAATTATGCCACATCAATGTGGAACGCCCTACCTAAAGCTGTAAAGGAATGTGAATCACTACCCACCTTCAAAAACACTCTCAAAAAACACCTACGTGAGACTGCAATTCGAAACTGGCCCCTACAAATGTCCTAACCTAGTTGTACAGTAAATGACCAAGTAAGGCTTTGTCAATATTCCAATGTACAGTGTAAAATGTGTGTGTGTCCCCTTCCCAACCCCCCCCCCCCCCCCACCTCCAATGTACAGCCCTCACCCAACCCACCCAACCCCACCCCACCCAACCAACCTCCTCCAATGTACAGTTTCTATGCCAAATGTATATACACTCCTTTTCTGGACACTTTTGTATCACAAACAGTACTGTATTTGCAAATCTGATATGTCATAAATGTATAGATGTAGCAGTACTGTCTATCTGTATGTCATGTATGTCATATATGTTATGATGAATTGAAAATGGGGGACCCTGGTGTAAACAAGACGAAAGTCTTTCTCTGGTCTGCATCCCCTTAACAATTGTATGTATTGAGCTGTACTGTACTGTACCCATTCTGCAATCTGTTAATAAACTTTTCAATCAATCAATCAATGCTGGACCTACAAAAGGCCTTCGACACTGTCAATCACACCATTCTGATTGACAAGCTAAAAGCAATTGGTTTTGATAGTCTATCAGTGAGCTGGATGCAATCCTACCTGGAGGGGAGAGAGCAGATGGTGGAGGTAAACGGTACCCTATCCCCCCCCCTCACAGTAAACTGTGGTGTTCCACAAGGAAGCATACTAGGTCCGCTACTGTTCCTAATTTATGCAAATTACATGTCGTCAGCTTGTGACTGCAACTTGTTCCTGTTTGCGGACGACTCAGCCCTGCTGGTCTCTGACAAGAACAAGTTACAGGTTGAAAAAACCCTCAGCTCAGAACTAGGCAAAATCTGCATATGGCTCGCTGATAACAAACTATCATTACACATGGGCAAAACAGAGTCCATTCTCTTCGGTTCAAATAACAAACTCAGCAAGACCGACGGCTTCTCAGTTACAGTGGGTGACAATATTGTCACAAGGAAAGAAGATATTACCTACCTGGGTTCCATCCTAGAGGCAAATCTTTCCTGTGACAAAATGGCATCCAATGTAATAAAAAAAGTCAACCAACGAACTCGATTCTTGTACCGGATCTCCTCACTGGTAAACAAGAATACCCTGAAGACTCTAGCAGGAGCACTCATTCAAGGGTACTACGACTATGCTTGCACCTCATGGTACCAAAGCACCTCAAAGGCGCTAAAAACAAAATTACAAACATCTCAAAACAAACTGGTCAGACTACTGCTTGACCTTACTCCTAGAACCCACCTCACCCCTGCCCACTTTGACAACCTAGGATGGCTTAGAGTAGACGACAGAGTACAGCAACTTGCAATGGGCCTGGTCTACAAGATACACTACACGACCAAGGTACCCATGTACATGACAAAATACTTCCCAAAGGTCAGTGAATACCACGATCACAACACCAGAGGGAGCTCCACAAATCATGTTAAACCCAGATTCGGCTCAAACAAGGGAATGAATGAATGAATGAATGAAAACTTTATTAACAGATTGCAGAATGGGTACAGTGCAGTACAGCTCAATACATACAATTGTTAAGGGGATGCAGACCAGAGAAAGACTTTCGTCTTGTTTCCACCAGGGTCCCCCATTTCCAATTCATCGTAACATATATGACATACATGACATACAGATAGACAGTACTGCTACATCTATACATTTATGACATACCAGATTTGCAATTACAGTACTGTATTTGTGATACAAAAAGAGTCCAGAAAGAAAAGAGTATATACATTAGGCGTAGAAACTGTACATTGGATTGGGTAGGTGGGGGTGGGACTGTACATTGGAGGTGGTTGGGGGGGGGGGGGGGGGGTAGGAGTGGGGGGGGGGGGGGTGTTGGCGGGGGTTGTGTTCGGACATTTACAGGGGCCAGTTTCGAGTTGCAGTCTCCCTTAGGTGTTTTTTGAGAGTGTTTTTGAAATGAAAGTGGGTAGTGATTCACATTCCTTTACAGCTTTGGGTAGGGCGTTCCACATTGATGTGGCATAATTGCGAAACGTGTTTAGTCCCTTGTTTGAGCCGAATCTGGGTTTAACATGATTTGTGGAGCTCCCTCTGGTGTTGTGATCGTGGTATTCACTGACCTTTGGGAAGTATTTAGTCATGTACATGGGTACCTTGGTCGTGTAGTGTATCTTGTAGACCAGGCCCATTGCAAGTTGCTGTACTCTGTCGTCTACTCTAAGCCATCCTAGGTTGTCAAAGTGGGCAGGGGTGAGGTGGGTTCTAGGAGTAAGGTCAAGCAGTAGTCTGACCAGTTTGTTTTGAGATGTTTGTAATTTTGTTTTTAGCGCCTTTGAGGTGCTTTGGTACCATGAGGTGCAAGCATAGTCGTAGTACCCTTGAATGAGTGCTCCTGCTAGAGTCTTCAGGGTATTCTTGTTTACCAGTGAGGAGATCCGGTACAAGAAACGAGTTCGTTGGTTGACTTTTTTTATTACATTGGATGCCATTTTGTCACCATTTTGGGACTAAACACGTTTCGCAATTATGCCACATCAATGTGGAACGCCCTACCCAAAGCTGTAAAGGAATGTGAATCACTACCCACTTTCAAAAACACTCTCAAAAAACACCTAAGGGAGACTGCAACCCGAAACTGGCCCCTGTAAATGTCCGAACACAACCCCCTCCAATGTACAGTAAATTACCAAGTATGGTCTTGTCAATAATCCAATGTACAGTGTTGTTTGTACAGTTGTACAGTGTCCCCCACCCACCCCTCCTACCCAACCCCCCCCCCCCCCTACCCAACCCCCCCCCCCCCCCCACTCCTAACCAACCCCCCCCCCCCCCCCCCACTCCTAACCAACCCCCCCCCCCCCCACCCACCCAACCACCTCCAATGTACAGTCCCCACCTACCCAATCCAATGTACAGTTTCCACGCCTAATGTATATACTCTTTTCTTTCTGGACTCTTTTTGTATCACAAACAGTACTGTAATTGCAAATCTGGTATGTCATAAGTGTATAGATGGAGCAGTACTGTCTATCTGTATGTCATGTATGTCATATATGTTACGATGAATTGAAAATGGGGGACCCTGATGTAAACAAGACGAAAGTCTTTCTCTGGTCTGCATCCCCTTAACAATTGTATGTATTGAGCTGTACTGTACTGTACCCATTCTGCAATCTGTTAATAAAGTTTTCATTCATTCATTCATTCAAGACGCTTTGCCAGTAATATAACTATAGTATACTATAGGCTATAGGATAACTGCTCATGGAGGAGAATTTATTATTTACGTAGGTTAAAGCGTTTACAATAACTTTTAAATTACTTTATTTTCAAAATGACATGAATGAATCCAAAATGATAGCCTACTGTAATCTGAGGCGACGACATGTCTTATGAGAAAATACTGCTTGTAATATAATATAACTTTCGAATCTAACTAACTAATCTAACAACATACATGTCATGTATGTTGTGTATGTCATAAATGTCACTATGAATTGAAAATGAGGGGCCCTGATGTAAACAAGACGAAAGTGGGTGTCATACTTCAGTACAGTGTACAGTGTCCCCCCCCTACCCAACCCCCCCCCCCCCCCTCCTCCAATGTACAGCCCCCACCCACCCACCCAACCCCACCCCACCCACCCGACCTCCTCCAATGTACAGTTTCTACGTCAAATGTATATACACTCTTTTTCTGGACACTTTTTGTATCACAAACAGTACTGTATTTGCAAATCTGATATGTCATAAATGTATAGATGTAGCAGTACTGTCTATCTGTATGTCATGTATGTCATATATGTTATGATGAATTGAAAATGGGGGACCCTGATGTAAACAAGACGAAAGTCTTTCTCTGGTCTGCATCCCCTTAACAATTGTATGTATTGAGCTGTACTGTACTGTACCCATTCTGCAATCTGTTAAATAAAGTTTTCATTCATTCATTCATTCACTAAATCGAATATAACTTTGAATGTAGAACGAGCTTCTTGGAAGAAAACCAATGTCCTTGCAGCCTTTACAGTTAATGTTGGAAAGAGTCTGATCAGCTAAAAACGAAAGTATACGTTATTTTGTCGGGCTGTCCTAGAATACTCTTGAAACAAGAACGTGGGTAAGTTCCTTCCTATTATGTCGTTCATGTGTGTAGATTGTACAATAACTTTATGCGCCCATTACGACTTTTAATGTAGAACGAGCTTATAATTGTAGAACGTTAATGTAGAATGCAGCTTCTACATACAGGGCACAATACAGACATGAGCAGTTGTACAGTGTACAGTTGTACAGTGTCCCCCACCCACCCCACCCACCCAACCACCTCCAATGTACAGTCCCCCCACCCACCCAACACCCCCCCCCCCATCTACACAACCTCCTCCAATGTACAGTTTCTACATCAAATGTATATACTCTCTTTTCTAGACTCTTTTTGTATCACAAACAGTACTGTATTTGCAAATCTGGTATGTCATAAATATATAGATGTAGCAGTACTGACTATCTGTATGTTGTGTATGTCATATATGTCATGATGAATTGAAAATGGGGGACCCTGATGTAAACAAGACGAAAGTCTTTCTCTGGTCTGCATCCCCTTAACAATTGTATGTATTGAACTGTACTGTACCCATTCTGCAATCTGTTAATACAGTTTTCAATCAATCAATCAGCAATAGATCCCTGAGCATAGTAACAGCTCAACTTAATAGAGCACCGAGTGCTTATTCAAATCCACCACAGTATCAACGCACTTAAACAAGCAGCGTTCATGAACGTTTCAAATTATATTATATATATATTATATGAATGGTACTGTACTTCTGGACATGTTATATTAATGGTACTGTACTGTCTTGATGATAACGCATTGTCCATTCCATGCCATGTCTAGTGTCAACACACATAAACAGGTTTACCTGATATATTGTGAAGTGTGTAACTAAGAAGTGTGTTGTGTAAATCTTTAAATCTAAACTAGTTTCACCCAGCTGGAGGCGTGGCCATTGTGCATGTGGCTTTTGTGTAGTTGAGTGGGCACTTGAGATACAGGTTTTTCTGTTAAATACCAGCTTTTTCTGTATATCCTCCTGAGAGCCGTTCTTTGATATTTGTCCTCTGTGGAGGACATTGGTTGACCGTGCATATCTCTCCAGGTTTTTGAGCTACACCATTAACTCCTGTTGTCCGTTAAAGAGGACAATTTAACACTTTTCATTTTGATGTAGTAGCACTTTTCCGAATGTCAATTAAAAAGGACATTGGGTCCATTTTGATGTTAAAGTTCTTAACATGTCTGAACATTGTTCCAGGTGACAGATCTGATGCAGAGAGACTCCTGTACAGGATAGTGGAGGGTAACTCTGATCTGGAGCTCTCTGATAATGAGGAAGAAGGAGAAAGAGAGTTTGAAGTTGTCGCTGAACCTGAGCCAGACGAGGTAGAAAGCGAAGAAGACCATAGAGCCAGAGCCAACCCTGTAGTGCCATGTAGTACCATGTATAGTACCATGTAGTATCATGTAGTACCCTGTAGTACCATGTAGTGCCATGTATTACCCTGTAGTGCCCTGTAGTACCATGTAGTACCATGTAGTACCATGTATAGTACCATGTAGTACCCTGTAGTACCCTGTAGTACCATGTAGTATCCTGTAGTACCATGTAGTATCATGTATTACCCTGTAGTACCATGTAGTACCCTGTAGTACCATGTAGTACCCTGTAGTACCATGTAGTACCCTGTAGTGCCATGTAGTACCCTGTATTACCATGTAGTATCCTGTAGTACCATGTAGTACCATGTAGTACCATGTAGTACCATGTAGTACCCTGTAGTACCATGTAGTACCATGTAGTACCATGTAGTATCATGTAGTACCATGTAGTACCATGTAGTACCATGTAGTATCCTGTAGTACCATGTAGTACCATGTAGTACCATGTAGTACCATGTAGTACCATGTAGTATCCTGTAGTACCATGTAGTACCATGTAGTATCATGTAGTACCATGTAGTACCATGTAGTACCATGTAGTATCCTGTAGTACCATGTAGTACCATGTAGTACCATGTAGTACCATGTAGTATCATGTAGTGCCATGTAGTATCATGTAGTATCATGTAGTACCATGTAGTACCATGTAGTACCATGTAGTATCCTGTAGTACCATGTAGTACCATGTAGTATCATGTAGTATCCTGTAGTACCATGTAGTACCATGTAGTACCATGTAGTACCATGTAGTATCCTGTAGTACCATGTAGTATCATGTAGTACCATGTAGTACCATGTAGTATCCTGTAGTGCCATGTATTACCCTGTAGTGCCATGTAGTACCATGTAGTACCATGTAGTACCCTGTAGTACCATGTAGTACCCTGTAGTACCATGTATTACCATGTATTACCCTGTAGTACCATGTATTACCCTGTAGTGCCATGTAGTGCCATGTAGTACCATGTAGTGCCATGTAGTACCATGTAGTGCCATGTAGTACCATGTAGTACCATGTATTACCCTGTAGTGCCATGTAGTGCCATGTAGTACCATGTAGTGCCATGTAGTACCATGTAGTGCCATGTAGTACCATGTAGTGCCATGTAGTACCCTGTATTACCATGTAGTACCATGTAGTACCATGTAGTACCATGTAGTACCATGTAGTATCCTGTAGTGCCATGTATTACCCTGTAGTGCCATGTAGTACCCTGTAGTACCATGTAGTACCATGTAGTACCATGTAGTACCATGTAGTGCCATGTAGTACCCTGTAGTACCATGTATTACCCTGTAGTACCATGTAGTATCATGTAGTACCATGTAGTATCCTGTAGTATCATGTAGTACCATGTAGTACCATGTAGTACCATGTAGTACCCTGTAGTACCATGTATTACCCTGTAGTACCCTGTAGTACCATGTAGTACCATGTAGTACCATGTAGTATCCTGTAGTACCATGTAGTATCATGTAGTACCATGTAGTACCATGTAGTACCATGTAGTATCATGTAGTACCATGTAGTACCATGTAGTATCCTGTAGTGCCATGTATTACCCTGTAGTATCCTGTAGTACCATGTAGTATCATGTAGTACCATGTAGTATCCTGTAGTGCCATGTATTACCCTGTAGTATCCTGTAGTACCATGTAGTACCATGTAGTACCATGTAGTATCCTGTAGTACCATGTAGTATCATGTAGTACCATGTAGTACCATGTAGTACCATGTAGTATCATGTAGTACCATTTAGTACCATGTAGTACCATGTAGTACCCTGTAGTGCCATGTAGTGCCATGTAGTACCATGTAGTACCATGTAGTACCCTGTAGTATCCTGTAGTACCATGTATTCCCCATGTAGTACCATGTAGTATCCTGTAGTGCCATGTAGTACCATGTATTCCCCTGTAGTACCATGTAGTACCATGTAGTACCATGTAGTACCATGTAGTATCATGTAGTACCATGTAGTACCATGTAGTACCATGTATTCCATGTATTTTTTTTGTCATGCACTGAATTTAGAAGCAGGCCAGAACAGTGTTTATAGATGTATTCTAAAATTCTGTTCTATTGTATTCTAAAATGTGACTATATGGTTTTATATTAACTTAATAAATAAACAAAAACGAAAAATCTACTTATTTCAACGAACATTTCAAACTAAATAACAGATTATGCACATAAAACGCTGAAAACAACCGAAGCAACAATAGTATTTTAATGAGGCTATTATTATTATTATCATTATTATTTTGCAACAAGTTAGCCCTCTCATAAATAGCACATATAAATGAATAACTAACTTGAACTAACTTAATAGGATTGAAGTGATATTTGGCTTAAAAAATAGGTCGCCTGGCAAAAAAAAAGAAAAAAAAAAGCCTGACGATGTGCATTGGTATCATTGGGCCGCGGCTCTCTGACGCCTTATTTTCTGGGTCCCGGCCTGAAAAGTTTGGGAACCCCTTATAGGTCATAGGTTTAGTTAACGCATAACAGCGCAAGTGGCTCCTCTTCCGATTCAGGAAAACATGGTTTCACGTCACTTGCTGCACTAACGTCCCTCCAGACTGACAGCACTTCAGTGTTCTGAATATTGGTTTATTTTAGAGACATATGACTCTTGATGTCCACTTAGAATTATGACTCAGTTAACAGAGTTTGACTACAGCACCTTGAATCAAAGTCTCTTCTTGCTGAAATGTGTTCTTCATCCCAGAAACCCTCAAACAAATTCAAGTATTCAAATTCACCCTCAAAGAAGATTACCTGTACATTACAGATACATTACACATGACCTAATTCTACTTTAGAAATGTCTTTTTCATTTTTCATCCAGGAAGTCTCAAACATAGGCTATTTGGATCCATTCTAAAATAGGAAATGCTAAATATGGTGAATAATTATAATAGGCTTATTCATCCTATGATTAAAAACTGGATTTAAAGTCACCTCACACTGCCACGGTAGATAATCATTAGCTTTACAGGTGTGGAGTTATAGGTTATGTTCTTCAAAATATAGACAAGGAAAAACAATGGGTCTCATTCCCGAACGGATTTACGACAAGAAATGTGCTCTCAGGCAAATTTCAGCCGATTTGAGACATATTAGGGCCGGTAGAGAGATTCCCCAAATGTCCCTGAGATTGGATTCGGCCGTGGCTGAGAGCAGAATTTAAGAGTGCTGAGGAGCACACTAATGATTTATTGATTGTTTGAAAATTTTATTAACAGATTGCAGAATGGGTACAATACAGTACAGCTCAATACACACAATTGTTAAGGGGATGCAGAACAGAGACCAAGGCCTCCTTGGAATTAATAAATTAATCATAATTTTAATAAATATGACAATATTTGTATGATAAAAAAATTACCCATTTGATGTCGGAAAAATAAATAATATGGATTCATCTGATCACAGGGCAGCTGGATTAACCATATCTGAACCAGCTATTGTGGACAAATGTATAATTACTTTAATTACTCAGATATTCAAACACAATTATGCAATTATTGTGAAATGATTGAAAATAATAATTATGTATTGCCTTCTGTGGAATTTGTATTTCTTATTTGTTACATATCTGTTTTAATGATTAATTATACATTTGAAAGAATGCAGGTTATAGCCAACATGCAATATATCCCATTGATTGGTATGGGACAGACCTTTGTTTGATATAGCTATAAACCTGCATTCCTTCGAATATATCATTAATCAATTAAACTGATATTGAAATACACTATGTAGCCTACTACACCAAGAACTAAAGCTAATCGCGTGGAAATAGACTGCATTAATATTCCATAAGTCTTGTTGTGTGCGCCACACACATGCACACAGTATACGTGTCTAATGAATGAACAGGAGGCTTATATTATTCTAATTACTTGTTTCATTAGGATTGAGTACTATATATATGCTCTGCCCTATATGTACAGTAAGTACAGTACACATTAAGGCCGCCAGATTCGGGCATACCATGAGCGGACTGCATGGTGGACTGTACTACGGGGTGGGCAGCGCAGTATCTTTGCTGCTCTCCTAATAAAAAAAGTCATTAGAATAATATAAGCCTACACACTAAAAACGGATGGGTCAAATTTGACCCAATTTGGGTTATTTTTGACCCAATTCACTGGTCAAAAAGGGCCCGACCAGTGCGTGGGTTAATTTGACTCATTATTATTGGTTATTTAATTTGATCCATAACTTGGGTCAAATAAACTACCCATTTGTAGGGTCAAAATAGCCCAACCTCCAAGTTGATTTGACCCTGTATTGGGTTATACCAACAACCCAATTTAAGGGTCAAAATAGCCCAACCTCCAAGTTGATTTGACCCTGTATTGGGTTATACCAACAACCCATTTTAAGGGTCAAAATAGCCCAACCTCCAAGTTGATTTGACCCCATATTGGGTTATACCAATGACCCAATTTAAGGGTAAAAATAACCCAACCTCCAAGTTGATTTGACCCCGTATTGGGTTATACCAACGACCCAATTTAAGGGTCAAAATAACCAGGCTCTGACACAGGAAGATCTCACCCTGGTTGAATATCTTGGAGGAGTCCACATGCAGGACAGCATGTCGATGTTGCGGGACATTTGTTGAAATTGCGGGACAGTAATGAATACGTATGCAAGAATCATGTATAAATTGAATGTATTAAAATCACAATATTGCTTATTGGACTCATAATTATATATAAGATTTTGGCCTCTCAGGAAGGCCATATCCGAAATGCAAAGTGGTAAGGCCCCTGGAAGAGACGGTATCCCACCAGAAATGTACCTCTCATGTTGGGACATAATTGGACCCCTATTACTTAATATGATTTTATACTCAATCAAGGAGGGGAACTTCCATAAGAACGACAATATTGCACTCATAACAGTCCTCCTTAAAAAAGACAAAGACCCCACAGAGTGCGGTAGTTATAGACCCTTAAGCCTCCTCGGAACCGACATCAAACTGTACTCTAAGGTATTAGCCATCAGACTTCAAAAGCATATGACGTCTTTAGTTCATCCGGATCAAACTGGCTTCATAAGAGGCCGCTTGATCACTGATAACATAAGACGATTACTACACATACTAGATGCTGACAAGGACGACACTATACCTAAGGCGATGCTATCCCTGGATGCAATGAAAGCTTTTGACAGGTTGGAATGGTCATATCTATGGGCAGTATTAGAAAGGATGGGGTTAGGAAAAGGATTCATTGATATGATTAAAGTATTATACAAAGACCCATCGGCCATGATTACAACAGGTATAATCACCTCCGAAATCTTTCCGGTATCACGCTCTTCTAGACAGGGTTGCCCTCTTAGTCCCGGACTTTTCGATTTATCATTAGAATCTTTAGCACAATATATAAGACAATCCCAATCCATAGAACCAATCGTAATCAAGGACACACAACATAAAATTAGTTTATATGCGGACGACGTAATACTGTTTATGCAAAACTCCAACACCGCAATGCCTCATCTTCTCAAGTTGATTGAGGACTTTGGCGATTTATCGGGATTTAAGATACATTGGCCGAAGTCGGCTTTCCTTCCACTTAACGCCACTGCAAAAAAAAATATAACCCTCCCAGAAGAGATACCGATGGTTAAACACTTTAGATGTTTAGGAGTGGAAGTATTCCCTACCATAAACCAAACGGTGAAGCACAATTACATAAAAATCCAAAATAAAATCAAATATGACTTTGACAGGTGGTTGAAACTTAAAAACTCAGTACAGGCACGGGTATCAATAGTTAAGATGGACGTCCTACCTAGAATCAACTTCATCAGCTCAATGCTACCGTTACCCCCTCCAGATGGTTACTGGAAAAAATTACACTCTTCCGCATACAAATTTATTTGGAATAACAAACCACCACGTATAAAAAGATCCACCGCACAGAGAAACAAAGCCGACGGAGGTATGTCATTTCCAGATTTTTTCCACTACTTTAAGGCGTACACTTTAAGACCACTGACAACCTGGTTTGATCCCCAAGCATCAGTATCCTGGAGGAATTTAGAAGTAAATATAGTAACACCACATAGACTGCAGGACATAGTATACACCAAATTATCAATTAAGCAATGCAAACTGAAATTTGGCCCCATTATTACTCATGCGATCCGGATATGGCGTGAAACACAAAAAAATATATATTCTAACTCACATAAATGGCATAATCATACTCCCTTATTCAATAACAATGCACTCCTGATTGGAAAACGACCTATAAGATTCCCTAGATGGGAAAAGCAGGGCATACACACATTAGGAGATGTTTTCAACAAACAGGGCTTTTGTAGTTATGATGAAATACACAAAAAAATGTATCTCACCGGTTCCACATATTATTTTTACGCACAGTTATTGTTATGTTTGAAGGCTCACGGTGTTCCATTAAGGATACCAATTGCACACCACAGATACCACAAATTCTTCTACGAAAGCGAGACATCGAGAGGTTTTGTATCAGATTTTTATCATCAATTACTAACGTCCTCGTATGAAACCCTCCACTTAGAATCAGTTTGGAGGAGGGATATACCAGACCTGGAAATAGATTTTGATTGGCAAGAAGGCTGGGCAAATGTTCGACTTGCATCATGGAACCCGGACCATCAACAAATCAATCTTAACTATATTCATAGGACATATTTGACTCCTATAAGACTGAACAGAATGGGTCTTAAACAAGACTCCAAATGCTCCTTATGCACAAATGGGGACGAGGGGACATTTATGCACATGTACTGGGACTGCCCACCAGTTAAGATATTCTGGAAAGAAGTGACCCAGCAATTATCAAATCTCTTAACTCTGAATATACCTGTACACCCCTCTGTATTACTGCTGAATGATGTTTTTGAGTATGCAGTACCTATACAGCTAAAGAGATTGGTTTTATCTGGTATCACAGCGGCTAAAAAGCTGATAGTATCACGATGGTTTCAATCGGAAAAAAATTGCCGGAAGGTCTGGATTCTTACATATCTCGATGTGATTTATCTAGAAATATCTACAACAAGGAGCATATGTATGTAGGGTATTAGATAGCAGGCGTTAGGTGTATATCTTGTATAAGACATTTATCTAAATGGTGATTTCATTGATGTGCACTGTTAATTAATGCTGTTTTTGAGGACTTGATTAGAAATACAAAACAATGAATTAAAAAAAATATATAATTACAGAGGTGTTCCATAAACTCACAGGAATTGTGTAAAAGTGCCCAAATAGTGAAAGAAATAGTAAAATAGTTCCCCTTTAATAAAAATTTGAATGTATTTCAGTTCTAAATTGAAGAAAACGTCTATATAGGTAATCAAGCTCAGCTAGTTTAGTGGTTAAGTAAAGGTCTCTTACTTAAAGCACTCACACAATCAAAAAAGTTATCCATTCCAATCCATGCAGGTAACATTTCTTTCATGACTTTTCTTAGTTCAGACATTTGGAACCCTAATCCTACTTCTTGACCCTTGTGCCTTTTTAGCAACTATTTCCTGTATTTAGCCTTTGTGTGTGATTGATTGATTGATTGATTGAAAAGTTTATTAACAGATTGCAGAATGGGTACAGTACAGTACATCTCAATACATACAATTGTTAAGGGGATGCAGACCAGAGAAAGACTTTCGTCTTGTTTCCACCAGGGTCCCCCATTTTCAATTCATCATAACATATATGACATACATGACATACAGATAGACAGTACTGCTACATCTATACATTTATGACATATCAGATTTGCAAATACAGTACTGTTTGTGATACAAAAGTGTCCAGAAAAGGAGTGTATATACATTTGGCGTAGAAACTGTACATTGGAGGAGGTTGGTGGGGTGGGGTTGGGTGGGTTGGGTGAGGGCTGTACATTGGAGGTGGGGGGGGGGGGGGCGGTTGGGTAGGGGACACACACACATTTTACACTGTACATTGGAATATTGACAAAGCCTTACTTGGTCATTTACTGTACAACTAGGTTAGGACATTTGTAGGGGCCAGTTTCGAATTGCAGTCTCACGTAGGTGTTTTTTGAGAGTGTTTTTGAAGGTGGGTAGTGATTCACATTCCTTTACAGCTTTAGGCAGGGCGTTCCACATTGATGTGGCATAATTGCGAAACGTGTTTAGTCCCTTGTTTGAGCCGAATCTGGGTTTTACATGATTTGTGGAGCTCCCTCTGGTGTTGTGATCGTGGTATTCACTGACCTTTGGGAAGTATTTTGACATGTACATGGGTACCTTGGTCGCGTAGTGTATCTTGTAGACCAGGCCCATTGCAAGTTGCTGTACTCTGTCGTCTACTCTAAGCCATCCTAGGTTGTCAAAGTGGGCAGGGGTGAGGTGGGTTCTAGGAGTCAGGTCAAGTAGTAGTCTGACTAGCTTGTTTTGAGATGTTTGTAATTTGTTTTTTAGTGCCTTTGAGGTGCTTTGGTACCATGAGGTGCAAGCATAGTCGTAGTACCCTTGAATGAGTGCTCCTGCTAGAGTCTTCAGGGTATTCTTGTTTACCAGAGAGGAGATCCGGTACAAGAATCGCGTTCGTTGGTTGACTTTTTTTATTACATTGGATGCCATTTTGTCACAGGAAAGATTAGCCTCTAGGATGGAACCCAGGTAGGTAATTTCATCTTTCCTTGTGATAATATTGTCACCCACTGTAACCGAGAAGCCGTCGGTCTTGCTGAGTTTGTTATTTGAGCCGAAGAGAATGGACTCTGTTTTGCCCATGTGTAATGATAGTTTGTTGTCGGCGAGCCATATGCAGATTTTGCCTAGTTCCGAGCTGAGGGCTTTTTCAACCTGTAACTTGTTCTTGTCAGAGACCAGCAGGGCTGAGTCGTCCGCAAACAGGAACAAGTTGCAGTCACAAGCTGACGACATGTCATTTGCATAAATTAGGAATAGTAGCGGTCCTAGTATGCTTCCTTGTGGAACACCACAGCTCACTGTGAGGGGGGGGGATAGGGTACCGTTTACTTCCACCATCTGTTCCCTCCCCTCCAGGTAGGATTGTATCCAGCTCACTGATAAACTATCAAAACCAATTGCTTTTAGCTTGTCAATCAGAATGGTGTGATTGACAGTGTCGAAGGCCTTTTGTAGGTCCAGCATGACCATGCCGCAGTATTTGCCCGCGTCCACCTCTTGTTTGATGTGGTCGTTCAAGTAGAGAAGGCATGTGTCAGTGGAGTGGGATGTTCTGAAGCCAGATTGGAATTCGTAGATTAGATTTTTTTCCGCGAGGTACTTTTCGATCTGTTCGTATACTATTTTTTCCATGACTTTCGAGATGGATGTAAGGATAGAAACAGGGCGGTAGTTACCCGGGTCTAATTTGCTGCCCTTTTTGTGCAGGGGTGTTACTCTCGCAATTTTGAAGTCCTTGGGGACGTGTCCCTGTTTTATGGAGAGGTTTATTATGTGTGTGATGACTGGGGTGATGGCTGCTGCTGAGTCTCTGAGGAATTTGGAGGGGATGTTGTCATGGCCAGTGGCCTTGTTTGGTTGGAGGGCGCTCAGTTTTTTGAGTACCTCATCTGTAGTTACTATTTCCAGTTTGAAGTCGTCTTTGTGGACGCCTAGGTTCATGTAGTATGCTACTATGTGTTCTACCCCATACTGCCCTGAGTGGGAGGGTAGTTTGTTTACCAGTGTTGTGGCTATGTTTGTGAAGAAAGTGTTTAAGTAATTGGCTACATCCAGCTTGTCTGTGATGAGCGTGTTGTCCGTCTTTATGTTTATGTTTGAGAACCTGGTTTTGAGTTTTTTACTGCAGCCTAGTTGATTGTTGAGTAATTTCCAAAGTTCACGTGGTTTATTTTTGTTTTCCTCGGTTTTGTCATTGATGAAATTTTTTTTAGCAGTTTTGATCATGGAGTTTACGTCATTTCTTAGTCTGTTTCTTTCTAGTTTGAGTTCAGTCACGTGGTCTTGGAGTTCACTGCTCGTGCTTTTGGTAAGCTTTGACTGACTTTTACGAAACTCAGAGCATTTTTTGTCTCTGGCTTTCATAGCGGTCAGTATTTCAGTGTGCATCCATGGCTCAGCGCGATTTTTTACCCTGGTGGTTCTTAGGGGGGCCATTTTGTTTAGTATTGATGAAAATTTGGTTTTGAAGCCAAGCCAAGTTTCTTCAACCAGTGTACCATTGAGTTCATCTGACCAGTCCAGACTCTCCAGTTCAAGGTTAAAGGCCTCGCTAGAGTAGGTTTTGAGGTCTCTAGATGTGACTGTTTTGTGACAGCCAGCCTTTAGTTTTAGCTTTTTGCGGGTACAGAATATCATGTAATGATCACTTAACCCGCATGCTATAACCCCTTTACTGGAGATCTTGGACTTGTCAGAGGTCAGTATGAGGTCAATGGTAGTCTGAGTTGATTCACATATCCTTGTGGGTTGGGTGATTAGTTGGCTGAGGCCGTGCAGATCACAAAACCTATTGAAGGATTTGAAGACGGGTGCATTTTTTTGTTGCATATCCGTGTTCCAATCCCCAATAAGAATTTTTTCCGCATCCTCAGCTCCAGCTAAGCACACATCCAAAGTATCATAAAAGCCAGTTTGATCTGGCGGTCTGTATATTGTGCCGACTAGAACAGATTTTGCCCTTTCAAATAAAATTTCCACCCATACGGTTTCAATTGCCTCATGATGAAGGTCAGTACGGGTAATGAATTTGGTGTCCTTATGTATGTACATACAAACACCACCTCCATACTGGTTTCTGTCATTACGGACTATAGTATAGTTCTCTATTTCTATTTCAGGGTCTGTTACAGATGGATCAAGTTTAGTTTCAGTAAAGCAAATTATGTCTACCTTACCGCTCATAAACAGGTTTCTTAATTCGTCCAGCTTATGCTTAATGCTGTTTACATTAAGGTGAAAGATGTGTAGTCCGTTTTTATTAGCTGTGTTATTGATGTCTTCGAGTTCCAGGTAATGGTCTTCTGGTGCTGCTGTGGGGGAGGGAGGGGGGGGGCTTTGTTGTTGTCTCCGTGAGGACTGTGTGTTGGTGTGTGGGGAGGGGGAGTCCTTTGTCCTTTCTTTTCTGGCGGCAACCTTTTGTTCTCCTGGGCTGGTAAACATAGCCAGCCTGTTGTGTGTGTGTGTGTGTGTGTGTGTGTGTGTGTGTGTGTGTGTGTGTGTGTGTGTGTGTGTGTGTGTGTGTGTGTGTGTGTGTGTGTGTGTGTGTGTGTGTGTGTGTGTGTGTCTGCAGCACATCGTCGGCAAAGCAGTGGAAGGACATGTTGTGCTTCGCAACGATTGAGCCTAAGGGCAACATATATAATAGAAAAAGGATGGGGCCCAGTATCGACCCCTTGGGCACCCCACAGGTAAGTGGGGCCGCTGAAGAGAAGAATTCTCCTAGCTGGACTGAGAACTTCCGGCCAGTCAGGTAGGACTTGAATCAGCTTAAGGCGACGCCTGTGATGCCAACATATTGTTCAAGCCGCAACAGTAGGACAGTGTGGTCTATGGTATCAAACGCGGCTGTGAGGTCTAAAAGCATGAGAAAGACGGGATTTCCAGAATCAGCAGCTAAAATTAGATCATTAAGAACTCTCAGGAGGGCTGTTTCGGTGCTATGGCACGATTTAAAGCCAGACTGAAAGCCAGGACTTTTGACAGAAAAGGTAGTTGAGAAATGGGCCTGAAGTTAGAGAGAATAGAGGGATCAAGGTTTTTCTTTTTAATCAGGGGTTGTACTGCAGCATGTTTGAAAGCGGTTGGGACACAGCCAGAGCTGAGAGAGGAGTTTATCAACAATAAAATAATGGGCAAGACCGAATCAAGCACTTCTTTTAGAAGGCGAGAGAGAAAGCTATCTGAGGGGCAGTTTGTCAGAAAGAGAGGAGGGAGAGACAGGCTGAAACTGATCCAAAACAGCAGGCAATGGGTTTAGAGGGGGGGGGGCTGAGGAGGCTGTGGTGAGAACTGGTCTGAGAGCAGAGATGTTATCAATAAAAAAGTTTAGAAAACTTTCGCTGAGAGCAGATGACGGCACAACTGGGGAAACATCACAGGGTTTAATGAGGGAGTTAAGAATTTTGAAAATTATCTGGGGTTTGTGGCAGTTATTGGAGACCAAATTAGAAATGTATTAACTTTTTGCTGTTTCGACAGCATTTTGATATAGGCAGACAGGCAGTCATATAGGCTTCAATAGAACTAGCACCAAGCAGAGCATAGAACGCTGGTATTGTGAGTTGTGACGCGATGACCCTTCCTTCTTTTTTTTTTTTCTTTTTTTTTTTTTTTATTATTGCAAAACAAAAATTATTAAAAGTCAGTACTCAACACATAATGCATAATGAAACTAACAGACAAGTTGGCTAAAATGATATGCAAGTACAGAAACAGAAAACAAAAAAAAAGTCTATAATAATATTTTAACGTATATAGTGTATATCCAACGAAATTACCAATTATACAAATGCCTTATACAGGATATACCCCTAATACCTATTTTCTAAAACCCTACACACATATGCTCCAGCTCGAACCCCCCCCTCCCGGACCCCTCCTTGGATAGTACCTCCATTATACCTCACTCTAACCAGACACTACCATTATAAGCTAGCTTTTATTCTCTCCACCACTTCTAACCACATTGACATTTTGGATTCGTTGAGACCCAGAATTCTTGCTGTAGATATTTCTTGATAAATCACATAGAGATATGTAAGAGACCAAACCTTCCTGCACATTTTTTCCGGTTGAAACCAGCGTGATGCGATCAGTTTTTTAGCTACTGTGATACCCCGATAAAACCAATCTCTTTAGCTGTGGATTTACTGCAAACTCAAAAACATCATTCAATAGTAATACTGAGGGGTGTAATGGTATATTCCAAGATACGAGTTTTGATAATTGATGGGTCATATCTTTCCAGAATGCCTTAACTGGTGGGCAGTCCCAATACATGTGCATAAATGTCCCTTCGTCTCCATTTGTACATTGGGAGCATTTTGAGTCTTGTTTAAGGCCCATTCTGTTCAGTCTTACAGGAGTCAAATATGTCCTGTGAATATAGTTAAGATTGATTTGTTGATGGTCCGGGTTCCTTGATGAAAGACGGACATTTGCCCATGCTTCTTGCCAATCAAAGTCACTTTCCAGGTCTGGTATATCCCTCCTCCAGACAGAGTCTAGTTGGAGGGTTTCATACGAGGACGTTAGTAATTGATAATAAAAACCTGATACAAAACCTCTCAATGTATCTCTTTCATAGAAGAATTTGTGGTATCTGTGGTGTTCAACTGGTATGTCTAATGGAACACTGTGAGACCTCAAACATAGGCGTAACTGTATGTAAAAAAGCCATGTGGACTCGGTGAGGTTAAACTTTGTGCATATTTCTCCATAACTACAAAAACCCTGGTTATTAAAAATATCCCCTAATGAGTGTATGCCTTGCTCTTCCCATATAGGGAATCTTATAGGACGTTTTTCCATTAAGAGTGCACCCTTCCTTCTTTTATGGTTTCCTTGTTATAGAACACTGGTGTGTGTCTGTTATTACAACAGTCTTAATTGATTTAGCCCTCGTCCCCACATGTGCTCATGCTAGCCAAACATTTAGCTCAGGCCTTTGTCTTTGTTTGTATCTTACATGTATGCTGGTTAAGCCCATTTACAGATGCATAAAATAATTAGTTAACAAACAAACCCTGTTTTGTCTCCGTGCTCACACGGGGTTCCTTGTAGAATCTCTGGCTGCCCAACCAGAACTGGGAGAGGCCAAAATCTTATATATAATTATGAGTCCAATAAGCAATATTGTGAGTTTAATACATTCAATTTATACATGATTCTTGCATACGTATTCATTACTGTCCCGCAATTTCAACAAATGTCCCGCAACATTGACATGCTGTCCTGATTCAACCAGGGTGAGATCTTCCTGTCTCAGAGCCTGGTTATTTTGACCCTTAAAATGGGTCATTGGTATAACCCAATACGGGGTCAAATCAACTTGGAGGTTGGGCTATTTTGACCCTTAAAATGGGTCGTTGGTATAACCCAATATGGGGTCAAATCAACTTGGAGGTTGGGTTATTTTGACCCTTAAATTGGGTCATTGGTATAACCCAATACGGGGTCAAAACAACTTGGAGGTTGGGTTATTTTGACCCTACAAATGGGTCGTTTATTTGACCCAAGTTATGGGTCAAATTAAATAACCAATAATAATGGGTCAAATTAACCCACGCACTGGTCGGGCCCTTTTTGACCAGTGAATTGGGTCAAAAATAACCCAAATTGGGTCAAATTTGACCCATCCGTTTTTAGTGTGTAGGCTTATATTATTCTAATGACTTTTTTTATTAGGAGAGCAGCAAAGATACTGCGCTGCCCACCCCGTAGTACAGTCCACCATGCAGTCCGCTCATGGTATGCCCGAATCTGGCGGCCTTAATATGTGTACTGTACTTACTGTACATATAGGGCAGAGCATATATATAGTATCTACTCAATCCTAATGAAACAAGTAATTAGAATAATATAAGCCTCCTGTTCATTCATTAGACACGTAGGCTATACTGTGTGCATGTGTGTGGCAACAAGATTTATGGAATATTAATGCAGTTTATTTCCACGCGATTAGCTTTAGTTCTTGGTGTAGTAGGCTACATAGTGTATTTCAATATCAGTTTAATTGATTAATGATATATTCGAAGGAATGCAGGTTTATAGCTATATCAAACAAAGGTCTGTCCCATACCAATCAATGGGATATATTGCATGTTGGCTATAACCTGCATTCTTTCAAATGTATAATTAATCATTAAAACAGATATGTAACAAATAAGAAATACAAATTCCACAGAAGGCAATAAATAATTATTATTTTCAATCATTTCACAATAATTGCATAATTGTGTTTGAATATCTGAGTAATTAAAGTAATTATACATTTGTCCAAAATAGCTGGTTCAGATATGGTTAATCCAGCTGCCCTGTGATCAGATGAATCCATATTATTTATTTTTCCAACATCAAATGGGTAATTTTTTATCATACAAATATTGTCATATTTATTGAAATGATGATTCATTAATTAATTCCAAGGATGCCTTGGTCTCTGGTCTGCATCCCCTTAACAATTGTGTGTATTGAGCTGTACTGTATTGTACCCATTCTGCAATCTGTTAATCAAATTTTCAAACAATCAATAAATCATAAGTGTGCTCCTCAGCACTTTTAAATTCTGCTCTCAGCCACGGCCGAATCCAATCTCAGGGACATTTGGGGAATCTCTCTACCGGCCCTAATATGTCTCAAATCGGCTGAAATTTGCCTGAGAGCACATTTCTTGTCATAAATCCGTTCGGGAATGAGACCCATTGTTTTTCCTTGTCTACATTTTGAAGAACATAACCTATAACTCCACACCTGTAAAGCTAATGATTATCTACCGTGGCAGTGTGAGGTGACTTTAAATCCAGTTTTTAATCATAGGATGAATAAGCCTATTATAATTATTCACCATATTTAGCATTTCCTATTTTAGAATGGATCCAAATAGCCTATGTTTGAGACTTCCTGGATGAAAAATGAAAAAGACATTTCTAAAGTATTAGTATTCTAATTAGGTCATGTGTAATGTACCTGTAATGTACAGGTAATCTCCTTTGAGGGTGAATTTTAATACTTGAATTTGTTTGAGGGTTTCTGGGATTTCAGCAAGAAGAGACTTTGATTCAAGGTGCTGTAGTCAAACTCTGTTAACTGAGTCATAATTCTAAGTGGACATCAAGAGTCATATGTCTCTAAAATAAACCAATATTCAGAACACTGAAGTGCTGTCAGTCTGGAGGGACGTTAGTGCAGCAAGTGACATGAAACCATGTTTTCCTGAATCGGAAGTGGAGCCACTTGCGCTGTTATGCGTTAACTAAACCTATGACCTATAACCTATAATCTATATTATAGTGAGGTGGGTTATAGGAGTCAGGTCAAGCAGTAGTCTGACTAGCTTGTTTTGAGATGTTTGTAATTTGTTTTTTAGTGCCTTTGAGGTGCTTTGGTACCATGAGGTGCAAGCATAGTCGTAGTACCCTTGAATGAGTGCTCCTGCCAGAGTCTTCAGGGTATTCTTGTAACTCTTATTTGACGAACAATGCCACTGACCCTTAGCTGCCAGAGATGTACCCTTCCTGCTGACTTGTTGTTCACAATCTGTAAGTCACTTTGGATAAGAGCATCAGCTAAATGACTAAATTGTAGTTCAAATAAGGTCATCATCCCCAGAGCCATTGCTCTGATCATCCCTAACTAACACTAATTTCTTTATTCAGGTCAATATCTCCCCCTGCCGGACAACCTGAAGTATGACACCCACTTTCGTCTTGTTTACATCAGGGTCCCCCATTTTCAATTCATAGTGACATTTATGACATACACAACATACATGACATGTATGTTGTTAGATTAGTTAGTTAGATTCGAAAGTTATATTATTACAAGCAGTATTTTATCATAAGACATGTCGTCGCCTCAGATTACAGTAGGCTGTCATTTTGGATTCATTCATGTCATTTTGAAAATAAAGTAATTGAAAAGTTATTGTAAACGCTTTAACCTACGTAAATAATAAATTCTCCTCCATGAGCTCAATGTAACGCGGAAGTGCAGTTATCCTATACTCCCTATTACTGGCAAAGCGTCTTGCTTCTCCTATCAGGTTTATAAGGGTTTTGATCATTTTCAAACACAAATTCTAAGTTATATTCCTCTTCCAGTCGTGTATGTGGGGAAACATACGTTATCACCTAAGTGTGAATGTGTCAACACTGTATGAGGGCGTTTATTTGATTTTGGGCACTTTTGGGAAAATCTATTTATCAAAAATAAAATTGCATAAAACCTTAAATGATCAATTAAGCTTTATAGTCATTTTGTCAGGAATCATAATATGAACATTGTTGTAAACATCACTTTATGGAATATAATATATTTAACACTTTTCCTAGAATGTCAGAGAACATTGTCATTACCATCACGTTACCAAATAACTCTTTAAAATGTAAAAAAAAAAAGTAAAAAATGTGTGATTTTAAGGCATTTATGTAACATTATACCTTACTTCTGATGTATTAGTGGTTTGAAATATTTTACTTGAATTGAAACATGCTTTAGATCTTTAGATATGCAGCCTTTTAAATATATTGCTAGATCCTGTCAAGAAAGATACAATTACTACAACAACAGGTCCATGACTCTTGTTTTTCATACATAAAATGTTAAGGGAGGGCTTGTAATATAGGAAAACATGTAGGAAAATGTCAGATTTAAACTATTTGTTACAAATTTGTTAAGAAATATGTCATGTGTTGGTAATGACGTACTGTTGTGGTAATGACGAAATGTGATGGGAATGACATTTAGATAGATTTATTGAATTCATTTATGGATACAGTAACACAACATCAGATTCAGAATCATAGGTATTATCAACAACTGTTACAACAGGATAGGAACATCTAAGAAACCATCTAAAAAAAACACTGACAACCTTTATGGTTTCAAACAACATACTTTAACAGTAAGAGGTTTGTTCTTTTAACATGCCTACATCTTCTTCCCCATGAGGGAGCATACTTGTTTCCAGACAGAGGCATTGAGCATCATATGTCTTTTAGTAATCGGTTGGGGCTCTGGGACAAGGCCCAGCACATTTTCCATTCTATACCATATTAGGGGAGAACGGGGGACGTTGTCACACTTTTTACTCTAGTGTGAATTGCTCATAATCATCTTTCAATAGTCATTCCTACATTAAATTGAAGTGTTAAGTGGCTGCTCGTGTGTGAGCGTGCACAGTGTGCGTGTCGTGTGTGTGTTCATGTGTGCTTGTGTGTGGACAGTTCAATGTTCTGAGCACTCAATGTTCATTGTTCATGGCTCTGATGGCCTGGGGGAAGAAGCTGAGCCTAAGCCGCTCTGTCCTAGTAGCTGGGGTTCGCAGGCGTCTGCCTGACCTCAGCAGCTGAAACAGGCTGTTATTGGGGTGGTGAGGGTCTTTCATTATCCTGCAGGCTCTGGATTTGCACCTCTTGTTGTATAGAACCTGCAGGGGGGGTAGTGCAATACCCGTGGTACGCTCGGCTGAGCGCACCACTCTCTGTAGGGCCTTCTTGTCCTGTGCCGTGCTGTTTCCATACCAGGCAGTGATGTTTCCGGTCAGGATGCTCTCTACAGCTCCTGAGTAGAAGGACTGGAGTATCTTTCCCGATACTCTGAACTTCCTTAACTGTCTCAGGTGGTAGAGGCGCTGTTTCGCCTTCTTTACTACTGTGTCTATGTGTGTTGACCATGTCAGGTCCTCTGAGATGTGGACCCCCAGGTACTTAAAGCTGCTCACCCTGTCCACGGTAGCCCCGTTAATCATCAGTGGTGTGTGCGTCTCCTGCTGTCCTCTCCTATAATCCACGATCAGCTCCTTGGTTTTAACAATGTTCAGGAGCAGGCTGTTGTCCTGGCACCAGCGTTCCAGTACCTCAACCTCCTCCCGGTAGGCCTTCTCGTCGTTGTCCGAGATCAGCCCCACCACCACTGTGTCATCTGCGAACTTCACTATGGAGTTGGAGCTGAACTTGGCCACAGAACTTGGTGGGTAGTTCATTCCACCATTGTGGGGCAAGGACTGAGAATAGACAAGAAGGCAGAACTAAATTTGAAAGTTTAATTGCATTGACAAGTTGACAAATACATAACTTAATGCATCTTAATGAACATAAACAGGAAACACATCTTTAGGCCATCCTATATAACAAAATAAGAACACAATAAATCGGCCTAACAATAATAGCCTACACAACATGTCTAGTAAAGTACCTGCACAGCAGGATGTCTGACAACACCACATTAGAATAGTATACACAAATATACTAGTATAATATAATAGTATACCCAAAAAACCCAAATATCGGTTATCGAATATCGATAATATAACAACCAAATATCAGTTATTCGATAGTTGCCCTTTATCTGGCCCTATTTAAAAGTTTAACTGAGATCGGAATAAAGGAGTTTTTAAAGATTTAACCTACTATTCTATTGGCTTGCCTTGAGTAGCCTGTTAAAAAATAGACTGCAGGGATGGGTGACCTTTCACCCCTATGATCTTCCATGCAGTCTGCATCAGACGGACCAGTTTGGACTTTAATTGTAGAGACAGGTTACCAAACCAAGCTGTAATACCGTATCTGATGAGAGTCTCTAATACAGATTGGTAGAAAAGTAACAAACATTTTTTATCTACACCATGAACTCTAAGGCGACGTAGAAAGTGCAGTCGTTGTTGTAGTCTGCTACACAGGCTATCTACATGGGTGTTCCATGTTAGTGTGTTATCGACAAAAATCACAAGATATTTATATGAAGAGACCGGCGAGATGGACTGTGTGTGGATGACCACAGGCCTGTGGTCCCCAACACCTCTGGGGTCAAACACCATCTCCTCAGTCTTAACTGATTGAAAATGTTATTAACAGATTGCAGAATGGGTACAATACAGTAAGGCTCAATACACACAATTGTTAAGGAGATGCAGACCAGAGAAAGACTTTCATCTTGTTTACACCAGGTCCCCCATTTTCTATTTATAATGAATTGTAAGTAGGGTGCAACTAGCACTGTGCAATCCATTCTTTGTGGATCTAGCCCTTAATGTTGCTAGTCTTTAGCACTTTGTGATGGAGCAGTTTGTCAGCCATCAGTTGAGTGTTTGCATGTGTTTTACACAAGCATGTGTCCCTATCACGGACGGTTGGCCTCACTATCCAAAATGGGCAGGTTTTCCATAACTTACTATAGGAAATCTTGAGCTGTGGATGTTCATTCTTGAATTTCCGCCAAAGACTGTACGTTTCATTCAGAAAGCGCTTTTGCATTTTCACTTTCTTCTGCGTCAATGTGTCTCTCTTCCCTGTTGTTGCCCCTGAGTTATCATCACGTTCCAGAAACTCTTTGACTTTTGTCCTGGTAGAGAGAGGCAATGCATTTGCATGTTTCTTCTGAAGTCCAGTTCCTCTTCTGTATTTCCGCATCATCTTTGCAGAGAATCCAAGTTCCTTTTGAGCCAGATACACCAACTTGTACTTTTTCAGAATTCCCCCCCTTAGAATCTTTGAAATGACCTGCTTCTCTTTAGTGTTGGTGTCTCGCAGCTCTGACACTAGAGTATTGTGGAACAATATAGTGTCTTCCTGAGATCACATTTCTTTGACTTCATTTGTTGTTTTGATTTTGATTGTGGCGATTGTTGTGGTTTGAGCTTATTTGACAGTCTTTCATATCGTTTTTTATATTTCTCCATATTTTGTTTTGCTCTCTCCAACATCAGGTTGGCTTCACACAGATCTCTGTAGACTTTACTTCTGTTTCTGTTCACCTTTTTTCGTCCTCTTTGTTGTGGGGTTTCTTGTGGTGTAGGCTGATTGGGACTTTCACATCTGGCAATAGGGACAGGGACATCATTGTGTTGCTCAGGTTGTTGTGTTGGTGACACTGGTGCAGGGGTGTAAAAAGTACCCAGAAATTATACTTAAGTGAAAGTATGGGTACTGTCTCAAAATCTGACTCAAGTAAAAGTCATAAGTATCTGGCTAAAAACACACTTGAGTAAAAGTCAAAAAGTCCTACTTTTAAATGTACTTAAGTACTAAAAAGTAAAAGTACATTATAATTTTTTTTGTGAAAGGGGTCTCAAACTCATTCCATCGTGGGCCAAGTTTTCATTTTAACAACACATTGCACCAGGTGAGTTAGTTGAAAAGGTGAGCCAATTAGTGAAATCATCAGCTGGAATGAAACCAAGCATACACTCTGCCCACAATGGAATGTGTTCTGTGATAGACAATGCTGAAATGAAAGAACAGAGGATACTTTTTTTGCATTCAAATTTAATGCACTTCTCCATTGAAGGTAAATAACATGGCCGGCATTCACATCACAGCATGAATAATATGACAGTATTAAAGACAGAATACTGGAGTATACCCTGAATAATATCACAATATTAACCACAGCATAATGCAGATTTTGTACTCCAAGTGAATGTCGTTTAAGGCACTGGCCAAAACATTGAAAGTATGGGAGCCCTTCAGTCTTCTGCAGGCAAGTGCAACAGAACACCTTTCAAAGCTTTCAGTGTCGATCCAGTGAGCGGTTACCCCAATGAAACTTCTTCGTCGGGCTGTCCAGCAATCTGTTGTTGTCGCGATCCATTCAACTTCACTCATAGCAGCAGTGACTTTCTCTTTCATGATTTGAGCAGCTTTGCTGATCTTCGAGCGGACAGTGGGCCTCGTAATGACGTTAGTGCTTGGTTGCAAACCATTTATCAGGTTTTTGAATGATGGCAACTCAACAACACTATAAGGTTGGAGTCCTTGAACTATGTATCTTAACACAGCTTTGTCCACAGTGGCCTGAGTCACATGCTTGGGTGGTAAGCTGTCCAGCTTCAGTTGCTTGCTGTTGGAGGTGTGACTGGTCTCCAGCTTTCTTTTCTGTGAAGCAGAAGTCAGTTTGGAATAATTAAATAATAATAATAATTCATTTAATTTATATAGCGCTTCTCAATAACCCGAAGTCGCTGACAGTAGTCGGGAGCAGGAGTACAAACAAAGAAACGAAAGCAAAGAAACAAAAACAAAAACAACAAAGAAACAAAAACAAAAGGAACATGAGACCATGGGGGGAACAGGGGAGACAGCCTGATAGCACAAAAAAGACTGGAGACAGACATCAATCAGGTTGGAGGGGAGGGGGGGGGTTTAGGGGTGGGGGGGGTTGAAGGCAAGGGAGAACAGGTGGGTTTTGAGGCGAGCTTTGAAGGTGGAGAGTGTAGGGGAGTCTCTGATGGACTGGGGGAGGGAGTTCCAGAGTCGGGGTGCAGTACGAGAGAAGGCCCGATCTCCGAAGTTTTTAAGCTTGGATGTCGGGACAGTGAGGGAGGCAGTGGAGGAGGACCGGAGGGAACGGGTGGGGCGGTAGGGGAGAAGGAGATCAGTCAGGTAGGGGGGGGCCAGGCTGTGGAGGGCTTTGAAGGTGAGGAGTAGTGTTTTAAAGTTAATGCTGTGTTTGATCGGGAGCCAGTGGAGGGAGTGGAGGACAGGAGTGATGTGTTCGCGGGACCGGGTGTTAGTGAGGAGGCGGGCGGCTGAATTTTGGACCATTTGCAGTTTATGGAGGGAGCGGGAGGTGATACCAGTGAGGAGGGAGTTGCAGTAGTCCAGGCGGGAGGAGATGAAGGCGTGAATGAGGGATTCAGCAGCGGGGGGGAGAGGCAGTGACGGATTTTTGCGATGTTGCGGAGGTGAAAGTAGGATATTTTTACGATGGAGCGGACGTGGGGGTCAAATGAGAGGGTGGGGTCAAGGAGCACACCAAGGTTGCGGACTAGGGGGGAGGGGGTGATGGTGGAGTCGTTGATGGTAGGTGTGATGGGTCCGGATCTGGTGTGGGTGGTTTTGGTGCCAATGATGAGAAGTTTAGTCTTGTCACTGTTCAGTTTGAGGAAGTTGTGAGTCATCCAAGTTTGGAGTTCGGTGATGCAGGATTCGATGTGACTGAGGGGTGGGCTGTGGGGGGATTGTGTACTGATGTAGATTTGGGTGTCGTCAGCGTAACAGTGTAAGTTGAGGTGGTGTTTACGGATGATGTGACCAAGGGGGAGAATGTAGCAGATGAAGAGCAGGGGGCCAAGGACTGAGCCTTGGGGGACCCCCTGTGTGACTGGGGAGGGGGAGGAGGTGTGGCCGGAGAGGGAGATGAATTGGTGTCTGTCTGTGAGGTAGGAGGAGAACCAGCCAAGTGCTGTGCCCTCAACACCCAGTTGGTGCAGCCTTTGGAGGAGGATGGAGTGACACACTGTGTCAAAGGCTGCACTGAGATCGAGTAGGATCAGGATGTTGAGGGCACCGGAGTCAGCGGAGATGAGGAGGTCGTTGATGACCTTAACCAGTGCAGTTTCGGTGCTGTGAGCGGGACGGAAGCCAGACTGAAGGGGTTCATAGAGGGTGTTGGACTGGAGATGGGAGTGGAGTTGGGAGGCAGCAATACGTTCCAGTGTTTTAGAGAAAAAAGGAAGATTGGATAATTCTCCAGCTGATGTGGGTGTTTTCTCTGCAAAACAAAATAGTTTTAAACACTTTCAATTAAAGTTAAAAGACCAAGATAAAATAAACATTACATTTTGTTTTCTTAGCTTTTTTTGTCTACCACAAGAGTGTCAAACTAATTCTATGTTGGTCCGAGTGTATGCTGGTTTGTGTTCAACCTATACCATACACCAGCTGATTTCACGAATTAGCTCACCTCCACAACCAAGAAGGTGCACTAATTAGTGAAATTAGCTGCTGCAATCTAACCACTCTGCCCAAAATTAAATAAGTTTGATACCCCTGGTCTACCATTTTTGTATCCAACAATGTAAGAGGGAGAGTGTGTTAACCCAACAGTATAGATTAGTGTACCTAGCTAGCTAACGTGTGTCATTATTTTAATAGACCACAAACTCTGCTGGAAACCCCATATAAAATATTTGTGTTCAAAGTTAGCGAGCAGTATTGGTATACTGGGCAAGACTAGATATATCCTGAATCAGAAAACTCTATATACATTATATTGCACACTCATTGTACCATATCTATCATATTGTGTTGAAACCTGGGGAAATACTTATAAAAGCAACTTACAAAAGATATGCACATTGCAAAAAAGAGCCATACGGATAGTACATCATGGTAGATATTTAGATCACACAAATAGTCTGTTTGTAAGGAGTCAAACAATAAAATGCATGGACTTAATCAACATTAAAATCTGCACAAATTATGTTTCTGGCAATAAAAAACTAATTACCAAGCAACATTAAAAAAGAATTCATGACTAGAGTGTGTTTATAATTTTAGAGGGACATTAGCAACCTACAGTACGTACAACTCTTAAAAGTATGTGCATTGCAGTTTGTGGGGTATCACTCTGGAATGGTTTGGATGGGAGTATAAAATTAAGCAAAAATATCAATCAATTTAAAGGTAGCTATAAACAAGCACTTATGGACACATAAGAGAGAGGAGCTTGAGCAGTAATGTGACTGCCTATTATTTTCTCTCATTTGAATATATAAAAAACTGTACTTTTATTTAATCTTTCATTATTTGTTATATTATTTTTATTAAATTATAATGTCAAATATTGTAAGGAAGGGGCAGGGCTTGATACGTTGTTTTACTTCCCCCTGTTCCTTCTCAAACACTTATTGTATGGAAATAGTCTTTGAGTGACTATTTACCTTTTTGTTTTTTGAACTTGGTTTTATGTTTCAATGTTCGAGACAAATAAAAATCAAATCAAATCAAATTATCATATTGGCGGCTAGTAGGGACTAGACAACAGAGCTAACATAGCAAGGACAAATCATGAAAATGTGTGTCATCCTGCTAAGTAAGCTAACGTTAGCTATAATTAGTTTAGCTGGTTAGCCAAGTTAATCTTCTTAATGACTTTAACATTACTGGAATCGATAACGTTGTCTACATTAGCAAAACGAACTTAGTGCTGTGCTAGATACATTAGTAAAGTAAAATAAAACGTTAAAACGGGAAACGGGAAAAACGTTAGGTAACTAGCAAACTTGCCTCGACATGTTTCTTCAAATTCAATGCGGAATTTTTGAAGGCAGAGATTTCATGGGATCGCGGGAGGCAAAGGAGACACTTCATTTTATAAGAATCAGTGTCGACTCTGGCCAAAGAGAACAGTTTATGTAGATAGGGCCATGGATGCTCGTCTTGTCCATCCACGCCATCGCCGACCGTTTCCTCCTCTTCATCACTCATTGTGGCCATCTTCTATGGCTTGTCACTCTGACTGTCTCTTCCTCTGATAGCAGGTGTTTAATCAAAGATCCCCGCTTCCTAGTCTTGCACAAGGACCAATCAGCATGGGTATGGGCGGGTTCATTTTCCATTGATGAGGATTTGATTGGCTGTTTACCTGCGGTCGCAGGATTAATAACGTTAACGTTAGTTTGGCCAGATAAACAATAAAGAAATACTAATTAAAATGGTTGAACCTGCGAGATTTGTACTTTGTACTTGTAGGTCTGCATTTTAAATGTAAGGAGTAAAAAGTATGTTTTTTTCCTCTGAAATGTAATGGAGTAAAAGTATAAAGTATACAAACCTAATAATACTCGAGTAAAGTACAAATCCCCCAAAACAGTACTTAAGTATTGTAACAAAGTACAATTACTCAAGTACTTTACAACCCTGCACTGGTGGCCTATTCACTGTTAGGTAGTCATCCATATTTCATATTTGCTTATCGTTTGTTCTTTTGTTTCTTTGATTGATTCGCCATTGATGCCTTTTATATCTTTGTGTGCATTTGGGCAGCTGAGATATGCATTGCAGCTTACCCGTCTCTTTTCTCTTTTTATACCGCTCTTTTTCTTTTTGAAAGTATCTTTGATATTGTTCTGGATCATCTTTAAGTCTGTCTCTGTATGATTTTGACCTTTGGCCTGTTGATTTAGGTGCCATGGTAAAGACACTAGCATAAACAAATACAAAAACCAATAAATAAATAAACAATAAATATCAGTTATAAATGAGACACAACATATATTTACATATACATATACATACAAGTAATGTTATCCAAAAAAAAAAGCTATAAACAGATATCTTTGTCATTACCACCACACGTTGTCATTACCACCACACTTCATTGTGTGGTGGTAATGACAGTGATGGTAATGACATTTTCTTACTTTTAAACTAACAGCTAGCATAACATCAAACTTGCTTATATTCAATTCTTAGCTAGCTAGCAATGTACTCAATGTACCTACAAATATGAAGAAGTTTGACTAAGATTCAAAAGTGTAACTGAGGGGTACAATTCCCTGACTGTATTACTAGATATGATACTTACTACCACTACCTTTGTACTTAATATTCGGCCACCCAGTACACGGCATAAATATATTATGATGAACACTGTCACGTAGATGAAACGGATCCAACACAAATGTACGAATTAGAAATAGGTCTTTATTTCTACACAGCGATGGTGTGTAGAGCAAGCACTTAATCAAATCAATAACATTTATGAATGGAAATAGTATGCACTTTTATGGCAAGAGTATTCGTCGGTATATCAATAGAGAATGTCCAATCTCTGAAGGCGCAGGTGGTACATATACGACCTGGAATAGTTTAAGGAATAACAGCAATGATACTTTAATGATTATATACTGGACACACTAGGGGGGGGTTAATCCGGTCGCTTGTAAGCCGACAGGAGTAGGAGGGGGGGGGGGTAGAATCCGGCTGCCTCATCCGGCCAAGGGTATCCCAGGTGAACCCACTGTAGTGCCGTTCAATGCGCCGGCGATCCTTGGACCACAGATGAAAGCAGGTGGACTCTTTGTGGGCCGGCGTCATCCGGTCCACGGAGGAGAGACGTGAAGCGACCTCGTCTTGCAGAGCGTCTCCTCACCTTGCGTCCTCTCCAGGGGGGGGGGTTCCAACACACGGCAGTGTCGGGGGTCTTTATCCATGGAATAATCAATGTATACAAAGCATAATCCGTGCCTGGGAAGGCGGGCTGTCGTCGGTAGAATAATCCGGTCTACAGGTCCACTCGCTCGTCGGCTCTGGGGCTCCTCGGGTGCAGCTTCACGTGGGGTCAACCACCCTGGGTAAGCAGCCAGTTCTCTGCCCGAAACGATGGGGTACTGACTACGGTAGTATTCTCACCGCACGAAGCACTATATATTAACAGACTATTATTAGCTTAATAGACTACGTCCAACTCGACGATATAGTGCCAAATGTGACTATTCAAATATTAATATACACGATGTCTCAATACCGATGGTAGGCGAACTTGGCCTTACTCCCACACGTGGCGTCGCGGGGAGGCTTTACGTCTGTGACTCTATTGGAGGGTAAGAAACTGGACTGAAAAGAAAGTCCTACTTTAGTAGCGCAGTATATATACGCACTATGAACAAATAGTCCCATTAGTGGTGCGGTAGCCAGATTCCTACGCGGAACTAGGACTTGTTCGTACATGTGGAGCGGTACGTTTGAACTGGATCTGAGGGGTATGGCAGCCTGGCACCAAGGTCTCGACGAATAGTAGAATGGAGACTATTATGGGATGTTCAGTAGGCTAGAATGGATATTCAATGCATATTGTACAAGGAATATACAAGGGATATCAGGGAATATTAGAGAATATACAAATACAATTAAATATATATATATAAATAAATATATATATTCGGTTTAATCTGGCCCTTCACAACAGCCACCCCCTGAATAGGTCCCAGACCTAATCAGTTAAACAGAGACAGATTAATCGCGTTGTCTATTTACACATAAGGGTTTGCTGTAGGGGTCAGTCAACTTCACAAAGTCATAGGGTTATAGGGTCATGGTCATCATCGATTGTGTCGGGGAGTCGAGGCAGTTCTATGAGCCTCGCCACGGGACGGGTGTAAGTGCGACCCTGGACGAGCACTTCAGCTGCTCGGACCTTGCCGTCGGCACCGGTGATCACTTTGCTTACGCGGCCGGCCGGCCACATAGCTCTGGGCAGTGATTGATCAATAATCATGACGACTGTTCCTTCTGTCAAATTGTCTCTCTCCTTTACCCACTTCTGGCGGGTCTGTAGAGACGGTAGGTAGTGCAGTAGGAAACTGTTCCAAAACTTGTCGGCTAATACTTGGCTGTACCTCCACATTCGTCGGCCGTTCGCTTCTTCAGGCCGGTACATTGTCTGGGGTAATGCAGGATCTAGCCGCCCCATCAGGAGTGTGTTGGGGGTAACTGGGTCGATATCCGCCACATCACTGGAGACATATCCGAGGGGCTTCGAGTTAAGTACTCCCTCAATCTCCGTGAGGACTGTCATTAGGACTTCTTCCGCCACAGTCTGGGCCCCAAGTACTGCGTACAGGGCTGTCTTTATGGAGCGCACTTCTCGTTCCCAAGTGCCACCGAAGTGGGGTGCGTTTGGGGGGTTGAATTGGAAATCAACCTGTGTTGGAGCGAGGTGGGTCTTAAGTTCTGGGCCCATAGCTTGGAAGCTCTCTCTCAGCTCTCTTTCGCCGCCTTTGAAGTTTGTCCCATGATCGGACAATAGGGTAGACGGTCTTTCTTTCCGTGATGTGAATCTACGGAAGGCCATAAGGAATGAGTCTGTGCTCATGGTCGGGAGAAGCTCGATGTGTATCGCTCTGGTGGTCATGCATTTGAATACAATACCCCACCGCTTCTCGGTTCCTCTTCCTTTCTTTATGTGCAGCGGGCCAAAGCAGTCCATACCCGTTGAGTGGAATGGCTTGTCACCGATTCGGAGGCGACATGGAGGAAGGTCAGCCATCCTTGGTATGCTGGGCTGCGCGCGGCACTTGCGGCAGTCTAGACATGTTCGCTGGAAGCGTCGTACCGCCTCTCTTCCTTGTAGGATCCAGTAACGACGTCTGATTTCCGCGAAGACTCTTTCTGCTCCTGCGTGATGTACATCCTCATCGTATTTCTTTATAATCAGCTCTGTGACCTTGTGTCGGCTGTTCAATACGATCGGGTATTTAATGTCATCCGGTAGATTGGGGGCTCTGCGTAGGCGACCACCCACTCTGATGAGGGTATGAGCGTCGCTCTCGGGGGCCAGATGAATTAATCTGCTGTCGGATGGGACGGGCTTTCCTCCCTGTAGACAGGCCAATTCATCGGGGAACGAGTCTCTCTGGGCTCGCTGCAGTAGAAGCAATTCTGCTTCCTCGTAGTTAGCTGCTGACATATCAGCGGGGGACTTGCACTCCGGGTGGTACCGCAGGAATGTTCTTTGTTGTGCACTCTCTATGGACGTGCAATCGTCTATGTTAGGGTCGGTGGAGGCTACGGTGCTCAATCCACAGAACACAGACTTCTTATTTTCCACCTCCTCTGGACTTGCTTCCCTCGGGATAGGCATGGGCCACTGTCCTTCCGGGAGTCTTAGGAATGCGGGGCCGTCACTGTAGACATTGCGACGGGTGAGGTCATCCAGGGGCATCCCCCGGGTGATGACGTCAGCTGGGTTCTGTTTTGTATCAACGTAGCGCCACTCTGTTTCTCCGGTTAACTCTTCGGTTAAGTCTTGAATCTCGGTGACTCTGACTCCCACGAAGACTTTGTACTTGCATGAGTCCGATTTGATCCAGGCGAGTACCGTCGTGGAATCTGACCACAGGATTGTTCTAGACACCGGTATGGTGAGCTCACGTTGGATGAGCGTGGCTAGGTGCGCTCCGGCTAGGGCTGCGCAGAGCTCTAGACGTGGGATAGATTGTTGCTTGCGTGGGGCTATTCTCGAGCGGGCGAGGACAAATGCTGTGTAGATCTCTCCCCCCTGGTCTTGGGCCCGCAAGTAGGCTACTGATCCGTATGCGACCTCTGAGGCGTCACTGAAGACGTGTAAGTCCATTTTACATGTCTCTGGCCTCACCGTGGGTGGGAAGTAGCTTCGGCGCATATGAACGCCTGGGAGTGAGTGGAGCTCCATCTCCCACTCTCTCCAGGTGGATGCAAGGTGTGCGGGAATGGGGTCGTCCCAGCCCTGGTCCTTGTCCCACAATGCTCGTACAATCATTTTTGCCCTGGTGGTGTACGGTAGAATACATCCTAGCGGGTCATATTGTCGGGCGAGTGTTGTGTACACACTCCGTCTGGTGGTCGGCGCCGCCGCCGGCCTTCCCTGCTCCGTAGTCAGGGGCTTGTGTCTGTAGTGAAGCGAATCTGTTTTGAATCGCCACACCAATCCCAGGGTCATCTCCTGGGCTTCTCCCGGGATTGTAGCCATCCATGTCTCGCTGCTGGCTGCCTTGTCCTCGGAGGAGAGGCTGCGCAGTACTTGCGGATCGCTGCTGGCCCACTGCCTGAGATCAAAGCCGCCTTTGATCAATGAGGCGCAGAGTTTAATCAGGAGAGCCTCGGCTTCTTCTTGGGTTGAAAGGCTTTGTAGACAGTTGTCTACGTAGAAGCTGTTCTTTACGCTGTGTCGGACCTCTTCGTCCGCTGCTGGGTCCTCTGCTACATGTTTCTGTAGTGCAAATGTAGCACAGCAGGGGCTGCACGTCGTTCCGAAGGGGAGGACTTCCCATTGGTAGATGGCTGGGTGCTCATCTCCTGGCTTCTCTCTCCATAGGAACCGTAACAGGGGCTTGTCCGCCTCTACTAATCTCACCTGCAGGAACATTCCTTTAATGTCCCCGCTGATGGCCACCTTTTCCTGGCGGAAGCGGAGTAGAACGCCGAGTAGGGAGGGGCCGAGTGTGGGACCGGGCAGTAACTCTTTATTCAGATTTTGGGATCCGATCTGGTAGCTGCAGTTAAATACTATGCGGTCTTTACCGTTGTGATGGACCTTGTGGTGAGGCACGTACCACGATTCAGTGGTCTGGTCAGCCTCTTTAATGTCCATCTTTGTGACGTGTCCCGCTGTGATGAGCTTCTCAATCTCAGCGCGGTATACACTCTCTTGGGCGGGGTTCTTGGCTAAGCGCCGCTCCGTGTTCAGCAGGTACCGTTCTGTGGCGTCTGTCTTGGCGTGGAAAGTAGGCATTCCTTCTCGCCGCAGGAGTGGCGTGGCGTATCTCAACACGCCGTTGACCGGGACTCTCTTGGTCCCTGTCTCGAGGAGGTGAATGGCGTAAATGTCATCTTTAGAGCGAATGTCTTTCTTTCCGTTCTTAAAGGGAATTTGTTCCAAGGTCCATAGCCGCTCTACGTGTTGCAGGAGTGCGGTTTCTCCCTCTGTGACTCAGGAGTGGAGACATCTAGTGGCTGTACTTCGGTTGAGAGATTTGGCGAGCGGGCCTTGGAGAGTCCATCCCAAACGGGTCTCGACTGCTGCAGGACAGCCTCGGGGTCCGGTATGAACCCGGTCTATCGGGACAATGAGGTCTGCATGGTCGGAGCCTATCAACAGGGTCGGCATAGCATTGTCTATGAGCGGGATCGGTAACTTGCGCAGATGTACATATTTCTCCATCAGCTTGGCGACGGGGTATGTGTACCGCGACAGTCCTATTTCTTGGCTGGTGAAAGCGTCTGTAATCTGGTACCGTCGCTCAGGCTGGCCGCTTGCTGCGATAGAGAATGAGACATTCTCGCCCTTTATCGTCTTCAAATCTCGTCTTATTGTCCGAATTGTCATTTGGGTTTCGCTTCCCCACAGCCCTAGCTGGGCCGCAGCGGAGGCGAGCAGCAGGGTCTTCTCTGACCCGTCATCGAGGACGGCGTAAGTGTCCAGGACTTTATTCTGGTAGCTTAGTGTCACACGCACTACTTTTAGGAGTACTCGGGCTCCACTGCTGCTGGCGGGATCGATGTACATGACGCTCGCTTTGCGGCTGGATGGTGCGGGTGAAGGGCGCCGTCTGTTACTGTCGTGAAGTATGTCCAGATGGGCTCCATCGCACTTGGTGCACCTTTTCTTTAAGCGGCATTCGGCTGCCATGTGTGAGCGCGCACAGCGAAAACAGCGCTTGTTGGACTTTATCCATTGACCTGCTTCCTCCGCGTTCAGCTTGGGGAAGGAGTCACATTGCGCTAGCCAGTGTTCTTTCTCACAGTAGGGGCACACTATCTTCCACTTCTCCGTTCTGGAGGGGGTACTGTGGCTCCTGCTGCTCGGTACTGACTCCGATTGGTGCATCACAGTCACCGATCTTCTTCCATCATTTAGTCGTCTGGTTCCTTCTCTGGAGCCAGGGGTGCTCCGTCCGAATGTATCTAGCCGTAGGCTGCTGACTTCTCTCGCCAGGAAGTCTGCTAGATCGAGGAGGTTCGGTTCGGGGCCATTCGGGTCTCTGTGCCTAAAGCGCCTAAAGCCTAAAGCGCTCCTGACGAGCGGGCGGCAGCTTCTCCAGAATCCTTTCCACATTTGAGTTGGCGTAAAGTTCATGCCTCCCCTTCTCTCTTTGCGCTCCCAACATCCCTACCAGGGACTGCACTCTGATGGACAGATCGTCCAGTGCTCGATTGTCTATTGCTGGGGGTAAGCGGTCGATGTGTCGGATCTCCTGGATCACGTAATCCCATATGCGCCCATACCTCTGGTCCAATGCTACCAGCGCTGCTGTGTATGGGGTGGTGGAAGTCGCGTAGGCGAGCGCTATATTATGTGCGCGGGGTACCTTTAAGTGCTTCAGTAGGATGGCGTATTTGTGGCGTTCATCCAATACATCCACCAACATGGTCTCCAGACACATGCGGAGTTCTGTATACTGGGCCCGGTTCTCTTGGGTGAAGTCGGGTACCATAGGCGTGCCAATGTATGACGCTGACTGTGGATACATCGGCGAGCGTTGGGGGAGAGGCCTCCTAGGCGAGTCTCCTCCCGCTCCTTGGTATGGGCTGGTACCGGCAGTGTACCATGGCCCGCTTGTCCAGGTGCTGTTCCTCGGTGCGGGTCGTGCGTCGTGCTCACCCGTGTATAGAGTCGGGGGTCTGTAGCGCAGCTCCGCGGGAGTATAGCCTGGGCTGTACCGGACCTCCTGGTCCGGTAGAGTACTGTGCTGTCTTCGGGCGTGGTTCTCCTCCTCTTCCTCTTCGTCTTCAGTTAGGTCATCCAGTGCTTGTAGTCTCTGGTTTAGCCTCTCCACAGGATATGCTGCTCCTTCCCGGTTGCTAGGTCTCGCTTGGACCGGTGGGGGGAGGTGGTCTGTGGGGGGTATAGACCTCGTCTGTTGGTCAAGTTCAGGGTTGTTTACTCGGCTAGGGGATGCCGCCCTGGAGGTGTGTCTAGACGAGTTCCTGGAGCCTCTGGCGGAGGGAGAGGGTGTTGTCCGTCTGATCAGCTGTTCTATTAGTTGCGACTGCTGTCTGTCGCGCGCTGCGTCCCGTTGAGCACCGGCTCGTTCTCGGGCCACATTCTCTTCCATCTGAATGCGTCTTATTTCTAGACGTATCTGCTCGTGTTCGCTTCGCTGCTGGATCTGCAGTCGGTCGCGTTCAGCAGCGGCGTTCAGGCTGATGAGGAAGGCCTGCTGTAGGGTCCTCTCTGCCTCGCTGGGAGAAGGCGGTTGTATAGGGGAGCCTTCCCTCGGGGTACTCCTTGCGGAGCCTTGGAGCTCTATCTCCACGGTGCTCTCCCCGTCTTCTTCCGTGCCGAGTTCTCTCTCGGTAGCGTTGTATTCCTCCCGGGACTCATCGGGGACTACTTCTTCAGTACTGGCGGGGTGTGAAGTCATGTCTGGTTCCCACTGGTCCCCACCGTGAACTTGGTCAGTTACATTAGAGCCCGTAGGGGCCTCTATGGTCGGGGTAGTCTGGGCGTTGGGGTTAGACATACTTTTACTTTCTAGTTTTACCGCGTTTACTGTTAGTAGAAGACTAGGTTGTTGACTGACAGCGTAGGCCTCTAAGTACTGAGGGAGCCGTCGTTCGCGCTGCGGGCGTTGGTTAGGAGGATCGTTTCGTGGAGTGTTCATCATAGGCCATTTCAATATTAATAACACTATATTAATATTACACTAATTACCCTCCGGCTCGAAGGACCAATTGTAACTGAGGGGTACAATTCCCTGACTGTATTACTAGATATGATACTTACTACCACTACCTTTGTACTTAATATTCGGCCACCCAGTACACGGCATAAATATATTATGATGAACACTGTCACGTAGATGAAACGGATCCAACACAAATGTACGAATTAGAAATAGGTCTTTATTTCTACACAGCGATGGTGTGTAGAGCAAGCACTTAATCAAATCAATAACATTTATGAATGGAAATAGTATGCACTTTTATGGCAAGAGTATTCGTCGGTATATCAATAGAGAATGTCCAATCTCTGAAGGCGCAGGTGGTACATATACGACCTGGAATAGTTTAAGGAATAACAGCAATGATACTTTAATGATTATATACTGGACACACTAGGGGGGGGTTAATCCGGTCGCTTGTAAGCCGACAGGAGTAGGAGGGGGGGGGGGTAGAATCCGGCTGCCTCATCCGGCCAAGGGTATCCCAGGTGAACCCACTGTAGTGCCGTTCAATGCGCCGGCGATCCTTGGACCACAGATGAAAGCAGGTGGACTCTTTGTGGGCCGGCGTCATCCGGTCCACGGAGGAGAGACGTGAAGCGACCTCGTCTTGCAGAGCGTCTCCTCACCTTGCGTCCTCTCCAGGGGGGGGGGTTCCAACACACGGCAGTGTCGGGGGTCTTTATCCATGGAATAATCAATGTATACAAAGCATAATCCGTGCCTGGGAAGGCGGGCTGTCGTCGGTAGAATAATCCGGTCTACAGGTCCACTCGCTCGTCGGCTCTGGGGCTCCTCGGGTGCAGCTTCACGTGGGGTCAACCACCCTGGGTAAGCAGCCAGTTCTCTGCCCGAAACGATGGGGTACTGACTACGGTAGTATTCTCACCGCACGAAGCACTATATATTAACAGACTATTATTAGCTTAATAGACTACGTCCAACTCGACGATATAGTGCCAAATGTGACTATTCAAATATTAATATACACGATGTCTCAATACCGATGGTAGGCGAACTTGGCCTTACTCCCACACGTGGCGTCGCGGGGAGGCTTTACGTCTGTGACTCTATTGGAGGGTAAGAAACTGGACTGAAAAGAAAGTCCTACTTTAGTAGCGCAGTATATATACGCACTATGAACAAATAGTCCCATTAGTGGTGCGGTAGCCAGATTCCTACGCGGAACTAGGACTTGTTCGTACATGTGGAGCGGTACGTTTGAACTGGGTCTGAGGGGTATGGCAGCCTGGCACCAAGGTCTCGACCAATAGTAGAATGGAGACTATTATGGGATGTTCAGTAGGCTAGAATGGATATTCAATGCATATTGTACAAGGAATATACAAGGGATATCAGGGAATATTAGAGAATATACAAATACAATTAAATATATATATATAAATAAATATATATATTCGGTTTAATCTGGCCCTTCACAACAAAAAGCATTATCAAATTATAGTGTGTTTGGTAATGACACACAATAAACATATTCTGTAGTATGAGTAAGTAAATGTGGAAATATCTTACATTCCTGGTGATCAAAATGTCAGTCTTCCACTCTGACAGCCATGTGCTCCACTGACCAAAGCAAGGGGCGTGGCCAACACTTCATTGTATTGCAAATAGTTCAACGTGATGGTAATGACACAGATATTAAGGGACAAACCTATTTTGATATATTTTTTTTCACATATTGTACTTAAGTTAAATATTTGGCAGAGAATCATTGATTCAAATGTAGTTATAGTAATATATACCTAAAAGTATTGTTTTTTAATAGTTTTTTCTAGAGAAATACAAGACCAAACGTTAAAACTCTGGATTGGGACAAGGTGAAAATGGTAAAATTCCAACATTAAACAACAAAAAATAAGATAACAAATGTATGTTTTAAATTGAATAATTAAGTCTAGGTAAGTAATTAATTATACTAATCAATGATAGCATAAAGAATCTGGAAATATTTTTTTTCTTTCAAATATATCACAGGGACATGAAAATGCCCAAAATCAAATAATCACCCATGAATTAATTTTTTTTTTATTTGTCTCGACATACTTGCTTGTGGGTTGTCCAGCACTGGGAGGGTTAACTCCAAGTGTGGGAGGCGCGGTGATGTAAATCTGCACAAAACCGAAAGTAAAGACTTTCGCTGAATACTGTGACTTGAAACAAGAACACAGAACACCTACAGTAAGGTAAGTTCCATCCTATTATGTCGTTCATGTGTGTATATTGTACAATAATTTTATGCGCACATTACGACTTTTAATGTAGAACGAGCTTCTTGGTAAAAACCCAATGTTCTTGCAACAGAGAAATGCAGCCATGCGTCGGAGATGATTCGTGAATTATGGTAAATAAATCTTTATTGCGCCTCAGATACAACAACGCTCAACGTGATGTGATGCAAACGCTGCGTTTATGGAAAGTGTCCCTCCCTGGACATGTTAAACCTACATTCTCAGTTGTCAGTTGTTGAAACACGTTTAGCAAATTATGCCACAATAATGTGGAACGCCCTACCCACAGCCGTAAAAGAGCACCTATGGGAGGCTGCAATTCGAAACTGGCCCCAGTAAATGTCCAATTGATTGAACATTTTATTAACAGATTGCAGAATGGGTACAATACAGTACAGCTCAATACGTAAGGGGATGCAGAGCAGAGAAAGACTTTCGTCTTGTTTACATCAGGGTCCCCCATTTTCAATTCATCCAACCCCCCACCACCAATGTACAGTTTCTTCCCCCTCGAATGTATATATTTTCTCTGATCTAAGAGATCTCTGTCTCTTAAACAGTACTGTATATTTGTATGTCATGATATATATCTGTATGTCGTGTGTGTCATAAATGTCATGTTGAATTGAAAATGGGGGACCCTGATGTAAACAAGACGAAAGTCTTTCTCTGGTCTGCATCCCCTTAACAATTGTGTGTATTGAGCCGTACTGTATTGTACCCATTCTGCAATCTGTTAATAACGTTTTCAATCAATCAATTCTTACGCTAGGGACTTAGCGGGTGTAACAGAGTTAATAAATAACATTTGACATATTATGAATGGTTGATTGATTGATTGAAAAGTTTATTAACAGATTGCAGAATGGGTACAATACAGTACGGCTCAATACATACAATTGTTAAGGGGATGCAGACCAGAGAAAGACTTTCGTCTTGTTTACATCAGGGTCCCCCATTTTCAATTCATCATAAGTACTGTACGTCTTGATGAGGACGCATTGTCCATTCCATGGTATGTACAGTCTAGCTGTTGTATTCTGTAGTTATACTCAAGTGAAGGGTGGGTACCTTTTTATAACTTTTAACACACTACTACTACTACTACTACTACTACTACTACTACTACTACTACTACTACTACTACTACTACTACTACTACTATAACTATATACTATAATCTTTACATTTAAATTATGTGGAACTACTATTACTACTACTAGCGACTTTGGGTCTTTGAAAAGCGCTATACAGAATAAATGAATTATTATTATTATTACTATTACTACTGCTACTAGTACTACTATTACTAGCACCAGAAGGTAGAGCACGCGGTAGAGCCTGGCACAGACCGGATGAACAGGAAACGGGTGACATAGCTCATCAACTGATCTGGCCCAGCGCCAATAAGAAAGCAAAGCCTATAATGATTGAAGAAGTGCGCCATAAGTCGATGGTGAACGATTGGACGGGTGTCGGCCGTCCTAACTGTGGTGGGAAGTTCGTTCCACCATTGTGGAGTGAGGACCGAGAATAGGCCAGACTACTGCTTGACCTGACTCCTAGAACCCACCTCACCCCTGCCCACTTTGACAACCTAGGATGGCTTAGAGTAGACGACAGAGTACAGCAACTTGCAATGGGCCTGGTCTACAAGATACACTACGCGACCAAGGTACCCATGTACATGTCAAAATACTTCCCAAAGGTCAGTGAATACCACGATCACAACACCAGAGGGAGCTCCACAAATCATGTAAAACCCAGATTCGGCTCAAACAAGGGACTAAACACGTTTCGCAATTATGCCACATCAATGTGGAACGCCCTACCCAAAGCTGTAAAGGAATGTGAATCACTACCCACTTTCAAAAACACTCTCAAAAAACACCTACGTGAGACTGCAATTCGAAACTGGCCCCTACAAATGTCCTAACCTAGTTGTACAGTAAATGACCAAGTAAGGCTTTGTCAGTATTCCAATGTACAGTGTAAAATGTGTGTGTGTCCCCTACCCAACCCCCCCCCCCCCCCCACCTCCAATGTACAGCCCTCACCCAACCCACCCCACCCACCCAACCTCCTCCAATGTACAGTGTCTACGCCAAATGTATATACACTCTTTTTCTGGACACTTTTGTATCACAAACAGTACTGTATTTGCAAATCTGATATGTCATAAATGTATAGATGTAGCAGTACTGTCTATCTGTATGTCATGTATGTCATATATGTTATGATGAATTGAAAATGGGGGACCCTGATGTAAACAAGACGAAAGTCTTTCTCTGGTCTGCATCCCCTTAACAATTGTATGTATTGAACTGTACTGTACCCATTCTGCAATCTGTTAATAAACTTTTCAATCAATCAATCAATCAAACTATTACTACTACTATTATTATTACTATGACAACTACTACAGTACTACTACTATTATTACTACTACTATTACTACTATTATTACTACTACAGTAGTTCTACTACTACTATTATTGCATACATACAGTAGCATGACGATGCTTATTTGCATAATTGTCTAAAGTCAAGATAAATGGTATTTTGGTCTTAAATCATTCATGATTATTTTTGTGTTGTATCATGAAGTGATTGGGGGGAGTGTAACGGACCACTTGAGATTAAATATGTTTGATTGATTGATTGAAAACTTTATTAACAGATTGCAGAATGGGTACAGTACAGTACAGCTCAATACACACAATTGTTAAGGGGATGCAGACCAGAGAAAGACTTTCGTCTTGTTTACATCAGGGTCCCCCATTTTCAATTCATCGTAGACAATGGATGTCTAGACAATATCCTTTGCTGTTTACTAAATAATATTCAGTAAATGTATGTACGCCTTGAAATGACGTGTGGGATTTTACCCGAGTTCGATACCCGTATGCCTATATAAATCTGTCCCTATTGGCGCACCGTTAATCAGTACAGCTGGAAGCACCTGTGAAGTGATGTAGTCGGTCGGCAGCAGGAACGTTTGGTGCGTCTTTGTTTCACCTTTGTATTCCTGGCTGTGCGTCGCGACTTTTATCCTTTTGTATCATGTATTGATCGTGTGTTTTAAACGGACGAAAGGACCTTTTCGTTTACATTCCTTGGAGAGCGCAACAAGGTATGCTTTGTTGTTTATTTGATTATGGTTGTAACTTTGTATAATGTAATTTGTGAATGAATGATTTTATGTCTTGTGTAAGAATGTAATCCTTGTAGTTTTGATACCAATGTTATTTAGTTTAGTGTTTGTACTGTGCTGGAAACCGTTATGTGAAATGTTTGTTTGTCTGTTTATGTACGTTTCCAATGCAGTTTTCACGGTGCTATAAGATGACGTCACGGATGGACAACTAAATAAAGATCGTCTTATGCATCAGTCGAGACTCTGTCGTTTGGAAACGTACATAAACAGACAAACAAACATTTCACATAACGGTTTCCAGCACAGTACAAACACTAAACTAAATAACATTGGTATCAAAACTACAAGGATTACATTCTTACACAAGACATAAAATCATTCATTCACAAATTACATTATACAAAGTTACAACCATAATCAAATAAACAACAAAGCATACCTTGTTGCGCTCTCCAAGGAATGTAAACGAAAAGGTCCTTTCGTCCGTTTAAAACACACGATCAATACATGATACAAAAGGATAAAAGTCGCGACGCACAGGAATACAAAGGTGAAACAAAGACGCACCAAACGTTCCTGCTGCCGACCGACTACATCACTTCACAGGTGCTTCCAGCTGTACTGATTAACGGTGCGCCAATAGGGACAGATTTATATAGGCATACGGGTATCGAACTCGGGTAAAATCCCACACGTCATTTCAAGGCGTACATACATTTACTGAATATTATTTAGTAAACAGCAAAGGATATTGTCTAGACATATTTAATCTCAAGTGGTCCGTTACAACTACTACTACTATTACTACTACTACTAGCATTACTACTACTATTACTGCTACTATTACTACTATTACTACATTACTACGACTACTACTACTGCCATTACTACTACTGCCATTACTACTAGTAATATTACTACTACTACTACTACTACTACTACTACTACTACTACTACTACTACTACTACTGCTACTACTATTATTATTATTATTACTACTACATTTAATACTACTACTACTAGTACTATTACCCTCTTGGAGATAAGAAAGTATCTCCAAGTATCACAGAGACTTCTATTGACCAAGGAATTAGTTATTATTAGTAAGACACATTTCGTAGCAATTGACCACCAGACTCTTTCTCTTAATTAATATAAATGTTATATTGTAACTGTCTAGTTACACATTGGCTGCAGGCTGCAATTAAAACTTTGAATCTGAGAGAGCTCTGGTCAGCGAAGCCGCGAGCGATTATTAAAGGCACACACAACATATTCCAGTTAACGGTATATTTTTTTAATGATTCGTTATGGCGTAATCAATACTTCCATGCGTATAAATTGCGTTCGCGACCTCCATGTTTTGGGGCTATTCATCAGAAAACTCGGATCCGGGATTCGGCTCCCATCCGTCGGGCAACAACTGTGGGTTTTCAGCCTCTCTCTCTGGAGCTTAACGGAGTTTCGACTCCTGGCTAGAGGAGCTTGTCGCGGCTCATGCGCATGCGCGCGCTCGGCCAATCAGAGAGGGGTCTGCAGAAATGGCCTCAACCAATCAGAGAGGGGTCTGCAGAAATGCGGCTACGAATTGTAGAGACGCAGCCAAGGCTGTCTTTAACTATGAATGAACACAACACTCTAACTCACCATGTTTAGATAATAAAGTACTCAACCTCTACTTGTCTACTGTCTGACTGAACACAACACTCTAATTAACTTACCATGTTTAGATAATGAAGTACTCAACCTCTACTGTATTTAACTATGAGTGAACACAACACTCTAACTTACCATCTTTAGATAATGAAGTACTCAACCTCTACTGTCTTTAACTATGAGTGAACACAACACTCTAACTTACCATCTTTAGATAATGAAGTACTCAACCTCTACTGTATTTAACTATGAGTGAACACAACACTCTAACTTACCATCTTTAGATAATGAAGTACTCAACCTCTACTGTATTTAACTATGAGTGAACACAACACTCTAACTTACCATCTTTAGATAATGAAGTACTCAACCTCTACTGTATTTAACTATGAGTGAACACAACACTCTAACTTACCATCTTTAGATAATGAAGTACTCAACCTCTACTGTATTTAACTACTGTATGAGTGAACAGAACACTCTAACTTACCATATTTAGATAATAAAGTATAACCTCTACTGTCTTTAACTATGAAGGAATTACAACCTTTATTTAATGGTTAATATTTTGATAAAAGGTAATTTACTATATTTGTATGGCATTTACACTTAAAGTAGAAAAACAAAAGTAATCTGTAAAATAATAGTGAATTTCCTGTGAAAAAACATTTATTTTTTACAGTGTACGTTACACACACAAATGCTACAGTCATTATGACACATTTTACGAAGAAAGGCATATGTTAAAGTGCAGCTTGGCTTAGAGGATAATGTCTTGTATGAACTACCAGTAATATAAATAATATTAACAACAAAAATGTGTTCCATCTTCATGTCAGATGATTTTCAAAAAGGAAAATGTACTACGCCTCTGTCGTCTACTCTAAGCCATCCTAGGTTGTCAAAGTGGGCAGGGGTGAGGTGGGTTCTAGACCCATGTTACTGACCAGACACTCTATATCAGTGATGTCTGTTTACTGCAGAGTGGAGGGACTGGGAGACTATGAGCTTCAATGTGTTGTTGAGCTTCAGTAGTGCTCAATCAATCAATCAATCAATCAATCAATCATGTACCTCGGCGCAGCTGAATAACAGTAGGAGTGATCGCCTGCTGCGTCCATCACGTGTATGGTGATTAATATGAACCAAAGCGTGATTAAATTGAACCAAAGCGTGTTAATATGTGTCGAACCAAACGGGGATCTCATGCGCGCGCGAGCACCTCGCGGGCACCTCGCGAGCACGCCGGTGCACCTGGGCGGCGGAAAAGGAAAGGCGCATTACCGTAGTGGCGTGCGGTGACGAATGCGGAAGCATCTTTGCACTCTTCCGCTGTTAATAAGCAACATGCCCCCGGGTGCTCCGTGCCAAACATGGCAGCGGTAATACGCATACGTCTGTCTCAAAGAGTCCTGCATGTATAACAAATGCGCATGTTGGTGAATTTATGACTGTGTGCCATTATTACTATCAATGTAATAATTGTGGAATATTACCTTAATGAGCTGTATGTGTATGAACCAAGAATCCTTTGTGAAGCACTTTGGTTGACAAGTGTCATGTTTAAATGTGCTATATAAATAAATTTGATTGATTTGATTGATTGATTGATTGATTACGACTACTACTACTATTACTACTACTACTACTACTACTACTACTACTACTACTACTACTACTACTGCTACTACTATTATTATTCTTATTATTATTACTACTACATTTACTACTACTACTACTGCTACTACTAGTACTATTACGACTACTGCTATTATTACTACTACGACTAGCATTACTACTATTTATTGTATGTATTGAGCTGTACTGTACTGTACCCATTCTGCAATCTGTTAATAAACTTTTCAATCAATCAAACTATTATTACTACTACTACTACTACTACTACTACTACTACTACTACTACTACTACTACTACTACTACTACTACTACTACTACTACTACTACTACTACTACTACTACTACTATTACTACTACTACTACTGTATTACTACTACTACTACTACTACTACTACTACTACTACTACTACTACTACTACTACTACTACTACTACTACTATTACTACTACTACTACTGTATTACTACTACTACTACTACTACTACTACTACTACTACTACTACTACTACTACTACTACTACTACTACTACTACTACTACTACTACTACTATTACTACTGCTATTACTAATACTACTACTACTACTACTATTACTGCTACTATTATTACTATTATTACTACTACTAATACTATTCTATTACAACTTCTTCTCATGTCTTTCTGTTTGCAGTGATGGCAAGTAACGTGAAAACCCTGTTGAGGAAATATCTGGGTCAACTGAAGCTAGATGAACTAAATCATTTTATATGGAACCTGACTAACCCTGATGGAGATGACCTTCCAGACATATCACCTGGTGATCTGCCACAGAACTCCACAAAGCAAGATGTTGTGGACAAGATAGTGGACACCCACGGAGATAATCCTGGCATTATTGTCACCTGTAGAATTCTGAGGATGATGCAAAAAAATAAACTGGCCACACTTTTGGAAGAGAAAGCAGCGACTGCAGGTACAGCAGTGATGCATGATACATATTCATTTTTAGCCTACAATAATTAATCTGGAGTAGAAATGTATGAATTTAGAGGTTTAATGTGGAGAAGAGATGTATGCATTAAGAGGTTTAATCTGGAGCAGAGATGTGTGCATTTAGAGGTTTAATCTGGAGTAGAGATGTGTGCATTTAGTGGTTTAATCTGGAGTAGAGATGTGTGCATTTAGAGGTTTAATCTGGAGTAGAGATGTGTGAATTTACAGGTTTAATCTGGAGCAGAGATGTGTGCATTTAGAGGTTTAATCTGGAGTAGAGATGTGTGCATTTAGGTTTAATCTGGAGCAGAGATGTGTGCATTTAGAGGTTTAATCTGGAGTAGAGATGTATGAATTTAGAGGTTTAATCTGGAGTAGAGATGTATGCATTAAGAGGTTTAATCTGGAGTAGAGATGTATGCATTAAGAGGTTTAATCTGGAGCAGAGATGTGTGCATTTAGATGTTTAATCTGGAGTAGAGATGTATGCATTTAGATGTTTAATCCTTAGTAGAGATGTATGAATTTAGATGTTTAATCCTTAGTAGAGATGTATGAATTTAGATGTTTAATCATGTATCATTGCAACAACGTGTCATCTTGCAGGTCCCATGTGTGCTACCTACTGAAGATGTTAGTAGCATCAGCACAAAATGTATCAGCACCAAATAGACATTCAGCACAACACATCTTCATGTAGTGTTGTTCTATTCAAATAGACTGACAGGAGTTTATTTCTACATTCAGAATTAGACCTCTTTATTTTACCTTGAAAAATGGCCTCACAGGCTAGAAACACTGACTGATTACTTTAACGCACTGTAGCTGCACACGTTTGCTTTAAGTTATTAATTTGTATGCAAACTAATGGTGGCTGCACAATAGATGGAACGACACGCTAAGACAATATCTATTTGACTGGTTGAATTTTCTATGTTACTACAAATTTAGCTATTGTAAATTAATACTATGTCTTTGTATTTTGAGTAACGTTTTAACATAGCCTACATTTACTATACTAGGCCCAACTACATGAGAATACAACAGTTGTGCAAAGTTACATTTACGTCTCACTTTATTCAGCAACAGCGTCTGGTGCAGCGTCTGGTGGAGCGTCTGGTGCAGCGTCTGGTGCAGCGTCTGGTGCAGCGTCTGGTGCAGCATCTGGTGGAGCGTCTGGTGCAGCGTCTGGTGGAGCGTCTGGTGGACCATCTGGTGGACCATCTGATGCAGATATCATGAAAGGTATGTGAGGTATAGCCTACTGTAAAATGTGTGTCTTTAACAACCCTCTTCAGAATCATACAGTTATGAAGTGTTTTTCAAATTTGATTAGATTAGATTCAAATGTATTGTCAATATACAGCACAAAGTACAGTACAACGAAAATAAGTTTGACATCCAACCATCCAATTGCAATAGTAATATACAATGTACAGGTGATTAAACTGGGTATAAAATATATAAATGAGTACTACTGAGTAATAGTGCTAATATGTATGTACAGTGATACAGGTATAAAGACACTATGCGTAATTAGTAAGAGTAGGTAGGGATATGTACGGATATAGATACAGTCTCGACTACAGATATGTAAAAGATTATATGCAGGTATGTACAGACAGATGTGGATAGATATATATATGGTAAGAATAAATATATATACGGTATATATAGCATTATTGTACATCAGCAGAGAGAGACAAAAATAAGAAATGTAAAACAATCTATACTGTATGTGCTTGAAACAAGTAAAATAATCTGCCAGCAAATTTGGCAAGATTTCTTGAATAAGTAATAATATCTATGGTTGTCTCTCCTGATTGGATAAAATGGGAAGGGATACCAGGAAATGTATTTAGTGTTTACTGCAGAGTGGAGGGACTGGGAGACACATGTTACTGACCACACACTCTATATCAGCGATGGCTGTCAGAATGTAGAGCTACTTAACACTTATTTTAACAAACAAATACCACTTACAGCAGCTTGAATGAAAGATGACTGCAGCCTGATAGGTCATAGGTCATATGTCACCAACAGATGTGTTTTCATTCCTCTCAGGGAGCAAATTAGTGGATCAGCACCGGGTAGTGCTTAATTCTGCTTGTGTTGAACCTGAGACAGAACGAGAGAAGATGGCAGAAGTCGCTCCAGCTCCAGCTCCCGCCGCTCCGGCTAAGGCCGCTAAGAAGAAGGCAGGTCCCAGCGTCAGTTACCTGGTCGTCGAGGCAGTGTCTGCTTCTAAAGAGAGGAGCGGTGTGTCTCAGGCTGCCGTAAAGAAGGCTCTGGCTGCCGGCGGCTATGACGTGGACAAGAACAAGGCCCGCGTTAAGACCGCTGTCAAGAGTCTGGTGACAAAGGGAACCCTGGTCCAGGTCAAGGGTACCGGAGCCTCCGGCTCTTTCAAGATCAACAAGGCTGAGGTTAAAGCCAAAAAGCCTGCAAAGAAAGTCGCTCCGAAAGCCAAGAAGCCAGCAGCCAAGAAACCTGTCGTGGCCAAAAAGCCCGCGAAGGCAGCAACTAAGAAGCCTGCTGCCGCCAAGAAGTCTCCCAAGAAAGTCAAGAAGGTAGCGGCCAAGAGTCCCAAGAAGGTAGCAGCCAAGAGCCCCAAGAAGGTAGCAGCCAAGAGCCCAAAGAAGGTAGCAGCCAAGAGCCCAAAGAAGGTGAAAAAGCCCGCTGCGCCCAAGAAGAAGGCTGCCAAGCCAATAGCAGCTAAGAGGGCAGCTCCCAAGAAGAGATAAGCGTTTGAACAGAATGCTGTCTTTAATTCCTCACCCCGGCCCACTTTGACAACCTAGGATGGCTTAGAGTAGACGACAGAGTACAGCAACTTGCAATGGGCCTGGTCTACAAGATACACTACACGACCAAGGTACCCATGTACATGTCAAAATACTTCCCAACGGTCAGTGAATACCACGATCAAAACACCAGAGGGAGCTCCACAAATCATGTTAAACCCAGATTCGGCTCAAACAAGGGACTAAACACGTTTCGCAATTATGCCACATCAATGTGGAACGCCCTACCCAAAGCTGTAAAGGAATGTGAATCACTACCCACTTTCAAAAACACTCTCAAAGAACACCTACGGGAGACTGCAATTCGAAACTGGCCCCTACAAATGTCTTAACCCAGTTGTACAGTAAATTACCAAGTATGGCTTTGTCAGTATTCCAATGTACAGTGTACAGTGTCGTCCCCCCCCCCCCTACCCCAACCCCCCCCCCCCCCCCCCCTCCAATGTACAGCCCCCACCCACCCAACCCCACCCCACCCACCCAACCTCCTCCAATGTACAGTTTCTACGTCAAATGTATATACACTCTTTTTCTGGACACTTTTTGTATCACAAACAGTACTGTATTTGCAAATCTGATATGTCATAAATGTATAGATGTAGCAGTACTGTCTATCTGTATGTCATGTATGTCATGTATGTCATGATGAATTGAAAATGGGGGACCCTGATGTAAACAAGACGAAAGTCTTTCTCTGGTCTGCATCCCCTTAACAATTGTATGTATTGAGCTGTACTGTACTGTACCCATTCTGCAATCTGTTAATAAACTTTTCAATCAATCAATCAATAGCCCTCATCCAGCGGGTGTCCGCGGTGGATGCCATCTTGGACGAGCTCCTTGGCGCGAGTGTTATTACCCAGGAAGACTACAGCAAGGTCAAGTCAAAGGGCATGAATCAGGAGAAGATGAGGGAGCTCTACGATGGTCCCCTGAACGCCTGCGGGAAGAAAGGGAAATACATCTTCTACAAGATCCTGCTGAAGAAACACGCATTGCTCATGGAAGACCTGGAAATGGAAATGGTGTGAGGATTCGGTGGTGGCTCATAAAAACTCTGAACAGAACTGAACTGAACTGAACTGAACTGAAGAGGCTCGTCTCCAGTAGCAGCAGCAGCACCCAAGTGTACTTTCTTTTCTTTTTATGTATTCATAAAGTATAACTAAAAGTTATGTTAACCCTTTCACTACCACACTACAGAGCGTTAACACTTTGTCGTGTGGCAGTGAAAGGGTTAACCTTCTGTATTGTCACCGTGAAAGGGTTAACCATTTGGTAGTGTGGTAGTAAAAGGGTTAAATGGTCTGATCTGTCACACTGCACAGTATCTTTAAATGTTAACCTGACCCGCCAGATAATAATAATAATAATAATACATTTTATTTGGAGGCGCCTTTCAAAACACCCAAGGTCACCTTACAGGGCATAAGAACAGAACAATCAAGATTAAGACAATGATCTTGGCAAAAAGTGTCAGTTGAATTAAAAACAAGACAAACTGATGATCTGTCACACCACAGAGTTTGTGTTGTTCTATCTTTCAATCGATGGTGTTTATGCAGCAGAGAGAGATGTGGTTGAGGTAAGGTATCGTGCAACAGCTTCCCAGCTTGTCTGCTACTGATGGGGATGTTTTTGGTAGAATCCCCCGTGGTCACAGGAAATGGATTTGTACGGTAATTTAAAGGGGCAGTTCACCCAAAATAATACAAATAAATAAATAAACATATTTTCCCTATCTATCCATTCGGATAATTTCTGTGCAATTTGCCTAGTTTTGGAAATATCTGCAGTATGTCTGTTGTCACTACGTCAATACAATGGAGCTGAACGGCACCCGGTTTGTGGCACTCGAGGAACAAGAAATACATTTGAAAAACTCAAAAGCAATAGGAGAATAGAATAGAAATACTTTCATCATACTATTCATCCCGAGCGAAATTTGGCACTACAAATCGCTCACAGTAAACAGTAAACATTTAGGTAGACAAAACCAAAAGTCACGAATAAGAATAGAAATATAAATAAGCCTAAGAATAAAATATGGTCTGGGATATACATTTCCTATGTTACATTTTTTATTTTATTTTTTTATTAATATTTTCGCACAAATCTTACACATCTTCATGGAATAACTTTCATCAGCATAACATGCAAAGTCAAAGATTTGGCTTTTTCTTTTTCTTGTAGACATACAAAACTTACATAGGACTTATACAGACATACCAAAAACAGACATGGAAATTAAAAAAGTACTTACAAAAAAACAAAAAACATTACTATATATTGTGCATATATAACCAAGACCTATACGTTACATGTAGTCCGATTCTACCTGCGATGCAAGTATGTGCTGCATCTCTATCGGGATGCCATCTTTCCCCATAGTGCATGTGAGAGGATGCGTCTCAGATATATGTAAGTGTGTGTGAGAACGTCAGATATGTGTATGTGGGTACGTGTCTCACGTGAATGAATGAATGAATGAATGAATGAATGAATGAAAACTTTATTAACAGATTGCAGAATGGGTACAGTGCAGTACAGCTCAATACATACAATTGTTAAGGGGATGCAGACCAGAGAAAGACTTTCGTCTTGTTTCCACCAGGGTCCCCCATTTCCAATTCATCGTAACATATATGACATACATGACATACAGATAGACAGTACTGCTACATCTATACATTTATGACATACCAGATTTTCAATACAGTACTGTATTTGTGATACAAAAAGAGTCCAGAAAGAAAAGAGTATATACATTAGGCGTAGAAACTGTACATTGGATTGGGTAGGTGGGGTGGGACTGTACATTGGAGGTGGTTGGGGGGGGGGGGGGGGGGGGGGGTAGGAGTGGGGGGTGTTGTGTAGGAGTGGGGGGGGGTGGGGTTGGGTAGGAGGGGTGGGTGGGGGACACTGTATAACTGTACAAACAACACTGTACATTGGATTATGGGACTGTACATTGGACTGTACATTGGAGGTGGTTGGTGGGTGGGGGGGGTGGGTAGGAGGGGTGGGTGGGGGACACTGTACAACTGTACAAACAACACTGTACATTGGATTATTGACAAGACCATACTTGGTAATTTACTGTACATTGGCGGGGGTTGTGTTCGGACATTTACAGGGGCCAGTTTCGAGTTGCAGTCTCCCTTAGGTGTTTTTTGAGAGTGTTTTTGAAAGTGGGTAGTGATTCACATTCCTTTACAGCTTTGGGTAGGGCGTTCCACATCGATGTGGCATAATTGCGAAACGTGTTTAGTCCCTTGTTTGAGCCGAATCTGGGTTTAACATGATTTGTGGAGCTCCCTCTGGTGTTGTGATCGTGGTATTCACTGACCTTTGGGAAGTATTTAGTCATGTACATGGGTACCTTGGTCGTGTAGTGTATCTTGTAGACCAGGCCCATTGCAAGTTGCTGTACTCTGTCGTCTACTCTAAGCCATCCTAGGTTGTCAAAGTGGGCAGGGGTGAGGTGGTTCTAGGAGTAAGGTCAAGCAGTAGTCTGACCAGTTTGTTTTGAGATGTTTGTAATTTTGTTTTTAGCGCCTTTGAGGTGCTTTGGTACCATGAGGTGCAAGCATAGTCGTAGTACCCTTGAATGAGTGCTCCTGCTAGAGTCTTCAGGGTATTCTTGTTTACCAGTGAGGAGATCCGGTACAAGAAACGAGTTCGTTGGTTGACTTTTTTTATTACATTGGATGCCATTTTGTCACAGGAAAGATTTGCCTCTAGGATGGAACCCAGGTAGGTAATATCTTCTTTCCTTGTGACAATATTGTCACCCACTGTAACTGAGAAGCCGTCGGTCTTGCTGAGTTTGTTATTTGAACCGAAGAGAATGGACTCTGTTTTGCCCATGTGTAATGATAGTTTGTTATCAGCGAGCCATATGCAGATTTTGCTTAGTTCTGAGCTGAGGGTTTTTTCAACCTGTAATTTGTTCTTGTCAGAGACCAGCAGGGCTGAGTCGTCCGCAAACAGGAACAAGTTGCAGTCACAAGCTGACGACATGTCATTTGCATAAATTAGGAACAGTAGCGGACCTAGTATGCTTCCTTGTGGAACACCACAGTTTACTGTGAGGGGGGGGGATAGGGTACCGTTTACCTCCACCATCTGCTCTCTCCCCTCCAGGTAGGATTGCATCCAGCTCACTGATAGACTATCAAAACCAATTGCTTTTAGCTTGTCAATCAGAATGGTGTGATTGACAGTGTCGAAGGCCTTTTGTAGGTCCAGCATGACCATGCCGCAGTATTTGCCCGCGTCCACCTCTTGTTTGATGTGGTCGTTTAAATAGAGAAGGCATGTGTCAGTGGAGTGGGATGTTCTGAAGCCAGATTGGAATTCGTAGATTAGATTTTTTTCCGCAAGGTATTTTTCGACCTGTTCGTATACAATTTTTTCCATGACTTTCGAGATGGAGGTAAGGATAGAAACAGGGCGGTAGTTGCCTGGGTCTAATTTACTGCCTTTTTGTGCAGAGGGGTCACTCTCGCAATTTTGAAGTCCTTGGGGACGTGTCCCTGTTTTATAGAGAGGTTTATTATGTGTGTGATGACTGGGGTGATGGCGGCTGCTGAGTCTCTGAGGAATTTGGAGGGGATGTTGTCATGGCCAGTGGCCTTGTTAGGTTGGAGGGCGCTCAGTTTTTTGAGTACCTCATCTGTTGTTACCATTTATGTAGTGTATGTCTCATATGTGCATGTGTGTGTATTTCTCAGATATGTGACTGTGACCCTACATTTTGTGTGTCTCGTACCCATGTACGTGTCTGCCATGTGTGTGAGTGTGTACCTCAGATGTGTATATGTATGTGTGTCTCAGCTATGTATGTGTGTGTGTCCCATTGGGGACGTGTCCCTGTTTTATAGAGAGGTTTATTATGTGTGTGATGACTGGGGTGATGGCGGCTGCTGAGTCTCTGAGGAATTTGGAGGGGATGTTGTCATGGCCAGTGGCCTTGTTAGGTTGGAGGGCGCTCAGTTTTTTGAGTACCTCATCTGTTGTTACCATTTATGTAGTGTATGTCTCATATGTGCATGTGTGTGTATTTCTCAGATATGTGACTGTGACCCTACATTTTGTGTGTCTCGTACCCATGTACGTGTCTGCCATGTGTGTGAGTGTGTACCTCAGATGTGTATATGTATGTGTGTCTCAGCTATGTATGTGTGTGTGTCCCATATGTATGTGTATATCCCCGATATGTGTAAGTGAGAGCTTATGCTTCAGATATGTGTGTAAGTATGTGTGTGTATGCCTGCTTCCAATATGTGAGTATATGCGTGTATGTGTGCCTTAGATATGTATATCTCAGCCATGTGAGTGTGTGTAGCTCAGTTATGTACACATAAGAGTGTGTGTGTCCTAGACATGCGTATGCGGCTAGATATGCGTATGTGAGAGTGTGATAGAGTAAGTGGCTATGCCATAGATACACCATTCGGACATACAATAGATGTATATACATACATAATACAAAATAAAATATAGGTACCATCAGGTCAGATCCTACTTTTCACATTCATCATTGATAATACTGAAACCCCGCCTCAATCATTCGTCCCCAGACCATTCAGTTAGGTGTAGAAAATTATCCCATATCTTAGCAAAGATATCCTCTCTCCCTGCGACTCTATATGTTACCCTTTCATATGATGCTGTCCGGAACATTAGTTCCATCCATTCCTTAAAAGTAATATCAATGGGTGATTTCCAATGTCGTAATGCAATTCTACATCCTGATATCATGGCCATTCTATACCACATTGGTACTTAGACAGTTTAATCTCTTTCGGTAATATACCCAATACGCATGCCGCTGGGGAGTTATTCACCTTTACATTCAGAACTTTACTTAGGAATATCACAATTTGATCCCACATTTTCCGAACTTTCTCACATTCGTATAATATAGTAGAGTACTTGTCTCCTTCTCACACCTCCAGCAGATGTCACTGTTTCTTAATTTTAGTCTGGCTAGTTTACTAGGCGTCCAATAGCTTCTGTTTAAGACTTTGTAAAAGATAAGTTGTGACTGTGCCTCCCGAGAGAATTTACCCCATTTGGACACCAGCTTCTCCCATATTTCCTCAGTAATATCCTCACGTACATCGTTCTCCCAGCTCAACCTCAGACCCGCCAATTTGGGTGCATTGTGTTCCCTTATAACATCATAGAACCTTGATGCACCGCCTTTCCTACGCCATCCTTTATCAAATATTTCTTGAATTGCAGTAATCGGGCCACATTTTGCCCCAACTACTGATGACGATATACAATGTCTAATCTGTAGGAATCTATAGACGTTTTTATTATCTATGCCAAAATCATTTCTAATATCCTCAAAAGGTAATACCCCATCTTCCCCGGCTATATCACCTAGTACATGTGTCCCCTTTTTAACCCAGTCCTCCCATATGACTGATTTCTTACCAATCTTTAGTTTTTTATTAAACCATATAGAGGCTCTTGCAGTTAGATATGGGTTAGCTCTAGTTAGCCTGTGTGATTCCAAGTTTCTCTGGTAAATGGCAGGAGAGGGTTCTTAAGAGGTATATATCTGTCTGATTGTGTCAGGAAGGATTCCAGAGATGAGGGATATATCTCCTCCTCCATCTTGACCCAAGCAGGTGCCTCCTCAGTCAAGTGGTTCATTTTGGAGAGCTGGGAGAGTGAGAAAGCGTAGTGATACCAGTCTAGCTTAGGCAGGGATAGGCCGCCATCTTCTTTAGCTGCATACATTTTGGACCGACCGAATAGCGGCTTTTTGCCCCCCCACAAATATACATTGATTATCTTGTCATATTGTTTGAGTAAGTGAGTCGGGAGGGTTAGTGGAAAGCAGGGGTGTAGCTCCAGATTCTGGGCCCCATGAAAGAATGTATTTGTAGGCCCCCAGTGAATGCGAGCGCGCGTAAGCCGCCATTTTTTTATTGATGAAAATGCATAATATGGTTTTTACCTATACATTCGGATCAGCAGTTCAGCACCTACACTGTTGGTGGGTGAGCCTAGTAAAGGATGTCGCATTGCGTTCATCTTCAATGAATGGACCAATGCAATAGTCTACCAAAGCCCCCCCTCTCTCTCTATATATATCTCACACACACACACACACACACACACACACACACACACACACACACACACACACACACACACACACACACACACACACACACACACACACACACACACACACACACACACACACACACACACCCAGTGCTGGGCCCTTGGAATCATCCTAAGCTACCCCCCCCCCCCCCCCCCAGCTACGCCCCTGAGTGGAAGCATATATAGGATATAATTTAATTTGGGAGCCAATATCATTTTGACTAAGTTTCATCTTACCAAAAAGGGACATATTCATCTTGGCCCAATTCTGGGTCAGAGCACTAACGTGTTCGATTATAGGGGTGATATTGGCTTGTACTATCTCTTTCAGACCTGGGATCAGCTTTATTCCTAGGTATATCAACCCTGACGGCATCCACCTGTACTGCCATCCCCTCCTAATAGCAGGGGGACAGCACCTAGAGAGAGGCATTGCTTCCGACTTGCTCCAGTTGATTGTGTATCCAGATATTGCTGAGAAGGACTCGATAACAGTTCCAATGACCCCAGCTGCTGTTTGGGGATTGCTGGATACCAATAAGATATAATCCGCATATAAAAATAGTTTATGTTCCACCTGTCCCGCCATTACCCCTTTGATGTCTCGATTTGTCCTTAGTGCGATGGCAAGTGGTTCGAGGAAAAGCGCGAACATTTGGGGAGAAAGCGGAGAGCCCTGCCTTGTCCCCCATCCTAGGTTGAAGGGCGAGGATACGATCCCATTAGTCAGGATAGAGGCCATCGGGTTTGTGTACAACAGCTTTACCCACCCAGTAAACGATGGTCCGAATCTGAAACGCTCTAGCGTGTGAAACAAAAATGCAAACTCCACTTTATCAAAGGCCTTTTCGGTGTCCAATGAGAAGGCCACTGTAGGCTCTACATCAGGGGTAGGCAACCCTAGGCACGCGTGTTACAACTATATTTCAAACAGGCACTCCATGTCAAAAAGGTTGCTGACCCCTGCTCTACATCATTCCTAACCTTCCACATTATGTGTAGGAGTCTGCGAATATTATCAGCTGAGTTTCTCCCCTTCACGAAACCCACTTGGTCTGAGTGTACCAAACTCGGTAATTTACATTTACATTTACATTTAGTCATTTAGCTGACGCTTTTATCCAAAGCGACTTACAAGTTCTGTACGACAAGCCATCAGGAAGGGCACAACTGTATCAGCTGAGCAACAATGTTCATCAAAGTGTTGAGTGCTACAGTGTAGGTTAGTTTATTAGGACAAGTGCATGACAGTACGGTTAGTTAGGGTTAGATTTTTTTTTTTTTTTTATTCAGATAATGGTTGAAGAAGTGCGTCTTTAGTCGACGGCGAAAGATTGGACGTGATTCGGCTGTCCTAACTGGGGTGGGTAGTTCATTCCACCATTGTGGGGCAAGGACTGAGAATAGGCGACTTCTCTTTGATGACCCTCCCGGAGCTTGGATAGGAGTAGGTCTGAGGCGGCCAGAAGATGCAGAGCGTAGGGGTCTTGAGGGTGTGTAGTTAGAGACCATTGACCGGAGGTAGGCGGGAGCGGTTCCCTTTGCCGCACGGTATGCTAGGTCGAGGGCCTTGAAGCGGATTCGTGCAGCAATGGGGAGCCAGTAATACATCCTCTATTCTATTTGCTAGTATTTTTGCTAATACTTTTTCTTCTAAATTGCTCAGGGATATAGCCTAGGCCTATAGTTCCCACAGTATTGAGTGTCTTTGCCCTTTTTCTGTAGCAACGTAATAGTGGCCGACCTCAAGCTAGTGGGCAAGCTCCCTTTTAATAGCGAGTCTTGATATACTTTTAATAATCTTGGAGAAATTATATCACTGAATTTCCTATGTTACATTCTAATATAAAATATACAGTAAAAATATACAGAAATATACAGTGAGTGTAAAATTGTCTCTTCCCAGAAATCATGAAATCAAGATAATCCACCAACCTTGTTGTGAGCAATTTAATGTAGGAACTATTTTCTACTGAACTACACCCTCCATCGTAATGAACTACGGTATATAGTTACTATGTTATGTTATGTTAGTACATAGTACTACTATGTACTATGCTACTATGCTTGTTGCAGTCACTTTGGATAAACTGAGTTTGGTGAACTGCTCCTTTAATCTCTTGATACGTATGTTAGAATCTTGATTAAATTAAAGTAAAATGTCATAAAAGAACATTCTTGTCGGTTCATATATGATATATGAGGGGATGGATGTTGGACGGGAACGATTGGAATGGATTAAAACTACTGCCTAGAAACTAAGCTTGACGATTCTGTAAAAGATCCAGAGATAGAGATTGAGAACTACTCAATAATTAGGAATGATAGGAACAAACATGGAGGTGGTGTCTGTATGTACATACACAAGGACACCAAATTCATCAACAGAAATGACCTGAATCATAAATCAATTGAAACTATATGGGTGGAAATCCTATTCGAAAGGGCGAAATCCCTACTGGTTGGCACAGTCTACAGGCCGCCAGATCATAGTGACTTTTATGATACACTGGATGGGTGTTTAGCTGGAGTTGAGGATGTAGACAAAATTCTTATTGGAGACTGGAACACGGATATGCAACGAAAAGATGCACCCGTCTTCAAGTCATTCAGTAGGTTTTGTGATCTGCACGGCCTCAGCCAGCTAATCACCCAACCCACACGTGTATGTGAATCAACTCAGACTACCATTGACCTCATTCTGACCTCCGACAAGTCCAAGATCTCCAAGAAAGGGGTTATAGCATGCGGGTTAAGTGATCATTATATGATATTCTGTACCCGCAAAAAACTAAAACAAAAGGCTGGCTGCCACAAAACAGTCACATCTAGAGACCTCAAAACCTACTCTAGCGAGGCCTTTAACCTTGAACTGGAGAGCCTGGACTGGTCAGATGAACTCAATGGTACACTGGTTGAAGAAACATGGCTTGGTTTCAAAACCAAATTCTCAACAATACTAAACGACATGGCCCCCCTAAGAACCACCAGGGTAAAAAATCGCGCTGAGCCGTGGATGCACTCCGAAATACTGGCCGCTATGAAAACCAGAGACAAAAAATGCTCTGAGTTTCGTAAAAGTCAGTCAAAGCTTACTAAAAGCACGAGCAGTGAACTCCAAGCCCACGTGACTGAACTCAAACTAGAAAGAAACAGACTAAGAAACGACGTAAACTCCATGATCAAAACTGCAAAAAAGAATTTCATCAATGACAAAACTGAGGAAAACAAAAACAAACCACGTGAACTTTGGAAATTACTCAATAATCAACTAGGATGCAGTAAAAAACTTAAAACCAGATTCTCAAACATAAACATAAAAACGGACAACACGCTCATCACAGACAAGCTGGATGTAGCCAATTACTTAAACATTTTCTTCACAAACATAGCCACAACACTGGTAAACAAACTACCCTCCCACTCAGGGCTTTATGGGGTAGAACACATAGTAGCTTACTACAAAAACCTAGGGGTCCGCAAGGACGACTTCAAGCTGGAAATGGTAACAACAGATGAGGTACTCAATAAACTGAGCGCCCTCCAACCTAACAAGGCCACTGGCCATGACAACATCCCCTCCAAATTCCTCAGAGACTCAGCAGCCGCCATCACCCCAATCATCACACACATAATAAACCTCTCCATAAAACAGGGACACGTCCCCAAGGACTTCAAAATTGCGAGGGTAACCCCTCTGCACAAAAAGGGCAGCAAATTAGACCCAGGCAACTACCGCCCTGTTTCTATTCTCACCTCCATCTCGAAAGTCATGGAAAAAATAGTCTACGAACAGGTCGAAAAGTACCTAGCGGAAAAAAATCTAATCTACGAATTCCAATCTGGCTTCAGAACATCCCACTCCACTGACACATGCCTTCTCTATTTGAATGACCACATCAAACAAGAGGTGGACGCAGGCAAATACTGCGGCATGGTCATGCTGGACCTACAAAAGGCCTTTGACACGGTCAATCACTCCATTCTGATTGACAAGCTAAAAGCAATTGGTTTTGATAGTCTATCAGTGAGCTGGATGCAATCCTACCTTGAGGGGAGGGAACAGATGGTGGAGGTAAACGGTACCCTATCCCCCCCCCTCACAGTGAGCTGTGGTGTTCCACAAGGAAGCATACTAGGACCGCTACTGTTCCTAATTTATGCAAATGACATGTCGTCAGCTTGTGACTGCAACTTGTTCCTGTTTGCGGACGACTCAGCCCTGCTGGTCTCTGACAAGAACAAGTTACAGGTTGAAAAAACCCTCAGCTCGGAACTAGGCAGAATCTGCATATGGCTCGCTGATAACAAACTATCATTACACATGGGCAAAACAGAGTCCATTCTCTTCGGTTCAAATAACAAACTCAGCAAGACCGACGGCTTCTCAGTTACAGTGGGTGACAATATTGTCACAAGGAAAGATGAAATTACCTACCTGGGTTCCATCCTAGAGGCTAATCTCTCCTGTGACAAAATGGCATCCAATGTAATAAAAAAAGTCAACCAACGAACTCGATTCTTGTACCGGATCTCCTCTCTGGTAAACAAGAATACCCTGAAGACTCTGGCAGGAGCACTCATTCAGGGGTACTACGACTATGCTTGCACCTCATGGTACCAAAGCACCTCAAAGGCGCTAAAAACAAAATTACAAACATCTCAAAACAAACTGGTCAGACTACTGCTTGACCTTACTCCTAGAACCCACCTCACCCCTGCCCACTTTGACAACCTAGGATGGCTTAGAGTAGATGACAGAGTACAGCAACTTGCAATGGGCCTGGTCTACAAGATACACTACACGACCAAGGTACCCATGTACATGGCAAAATACTTCCCAAAGGTCAGTGAATACCACGATCACAACACCAGAGGGAGCTCCACAAATCATGTTAAACCCAGATTCGGCTCAAATAAGGGACTAAACACGTTTCGCAATTATGCCACATCAATGTGGAACGCCCTACCCAAAGCTGTAAAGGAATGTGGATCACTACCCACTTTCAAAACCTCTCTCAAGAGACACCTACGGGAGACTGCAATTCAACACTGGCCCCTGTAAATATCCTAACCCAACCCCCTCCAATGTACAGTCATTTACCTAGTATGGTTTTGTCAATAGTCCAATGTACAATTTTGTTTGTTTGTACAGAGTCTCCCCCCCCTCAATGTACAGTTTTGCTTGCTTATACAGTGTGCCCCCCCCCCCCCAACCACCTCCAATGTAAATTACCCAGTATGGTTGTCAATATCCCAGTGTACCCAACCCCCCCCACCCAACCTCCTCCAATGTACAGTTTCTACGTCAAATGTATATACTCCCTTTTCTTGACTCCTTCTGTATCACAAACAGTACTGTATTTGCAAATCTGGTATGTCATAAATGTATAGATGTAGCAGTACTGACTATCTGTATGTCATGTATGTCATATATGTCCTGATGAATTGAAAATGGGGGACCCTGGTGTAAACAAGACGAAAGTCTTTCTCTGGTCTGCATCCCCTTAACAATTGTGTGTATTGAGCTGTACTGTATTGTACCCATTCTGCAATCTGTTAATAAAGTTTTCAATCAATCAATCAATCCTTGTGTTGTGCAATTTTCCAAACGCAGTTTACTCTTCTTCCAGAAGATGGCGTACACATTCCATGTGAATGAATGAATGAATGAAAACTTTATTTAACAGATTGCAGAATGGGTAAAAATACAGTATGGCTCAATACACACAATTGATAAGGGGATGAAGACCAGAGAAAGACGTTTGTCTTGTTTACATCAGGGTCACATGTTGCTTATGGTGGTCAGTCACATTCACCTTCACCCCTTAAAAGGCGAATCAGGGATCCAAACATAAACAAATACGTAGCCCCACCACTGAAAACAATGGGAGCATGTCTATGTTCCCCGGGTCCTATGTTTCCCGCTTTGATTGATTGATTGATTGAACATTTTAGACCACCAGCCCTGATTCCAAACTCTAACCTTAACCAGTTCGAAAGAGGGCCTAAGCTTAACCGTTCGAAACAAGGCGGACATTAATAATTAATAAAATAATAAAAATTAATAAAATGTTCAATCTATTAATCAATGAAAGCGGGGAACATAGAACCCGGGGAACATAGGACCCGGGGAACATAGGGATGATCCCAAAACAATAAATAGGAGTGGAGGCATGTTTCGATTATCTTGCTGATTGACTAAGCTCTTGATACAAGGACTAACACTAGACAACAGGTAAATATAAGTTTGCAACAGTATTTGCTGTATTTTTTGTCTGTAAATGGTTTGTTTACATTGGTAATGTGTATAAACAGTGGCGTAAAACAGATCTATGTTCCGATCTACAACGGGTTAAGGAAAGTTCCAAAAAGCACATAATATTCCATCTACAGATCAGACTTCTCCAGAATGTGTGTGTGAGCGTAACGTTATACCATCCCACATTGATGGGGTCAAGAGAATCACAGATCGGAAGTGTAAAATTGGAGCACTGCAATCAGCGAAGAACTCAGTCCAGTCTGTGCGCTGTGTCACAGTGACACACAGGACGTCGTCACAGGCCCCGCGTTACGGAGAACGGGGCCGCACCCTCGGTTGAAGACGAGGGGGAGAGCGAAACATATAGTGTTCAATACATATTACGTGTGAAGATCTGACTGAGCACTGGCGGACTCAGGGGGGGGGGGGGGGGGGGGGGGGCAGGGGGGGCGACCGCACCCCTGGTGCCCCCACGGTTGAAAAACGCGCGCTAAAGTGCCCTTTTGAGTGAAAGAAATTAGAGGATGTGCCCTATTGGTGCCCCCACGGTTGAAAAACGCGCGCTAAAGTGCCCTTTTGAGTGAAAGAAATGAGAGGATGTGCCCTATTGGTGCCCCCACGGTTGAAAAACGCACGCTTAAGTGCCCTTTTTTTTATTTTCGCCCCTGCCCTTCAAACAGCCTGAGTCCGCCACTGTGACTGAGTTACTTTCAGCGTCTGCTAAAGTGTATAGGCACCAAGGAGACACAGCTCAAGCTAGAGACTGTTAGGTCTTCCCTGTTAAGGCCGTGAGACTTGCTGAGCATCACACGGTAGAAAATCCCAGGGCAGGTCCAAATCTAGCCCCATGCCTTTGAGCGTAACCCACTGGCATGCAGGCTCACAGCCCGTTTCACCACATGACCTCCTCCCTAAACCCCTGCTCAGTCCAGTCAGGCCCGACCAGCTCACCCTCTCACCCAGCTCTCCTCTCAGGTCCCCGGGGGGGGAGCACTCTGCTCAGTCCAGCACCCCTCGCCCCTCGGCCCAGCCCGGTCTGAGCTTCCTTGCTCGGACTAAAATAGAAGGGTTCTCCCCCACAGAAGTCCCACCCCGCCCCGGTAAAACATCCCGTCATCCTCACCCCCCCCCCCCCCCCCCTGTGACAAAACACGACCAACATGGACACGATCTCCTCTGGGCCTGGAGCCAAATGGACCCTTTCGTTCTCCACAATCGTTCTATTGTCTAAGACATTTGACGAGAGAAAAACACATATTCAGGCACTGAATAATAACACACTCTCACAGTGGGAGTTCTCAGATACATTCCCTTCAGCAGGAGGGGAAGGAGGGGGGGGGGGGGGTACACTCTGTGGTCCTGGTGACACACTGCCCTTGGGGGGGGGGGGGGGGGGTACACACTGTCTCCTGGTGACACACCGCCCTTGGGGGGGGGGGGGGGGGTACACACTGTCTCCTGGTGACACACCGCCCTTGGGGGGGGGGGGGGGGGGCGTAAATATTTTAGGCAACCAACTTGTGTTTAGCGTTTCTCTGATTGGCCAATACGCCCATGTGACCACGGCAGCGCGAGAGAGCGGCAGCGCGGAAATAGGCTGTCTATTGCCATTCTCTAAGTCAAACTCTAACCTTAACCAGCTCCTTAACAGCGCCTAAACTTAACCCTTCTAACCTTAAGCAACTCCGAAACAATGCCTAACCTTAACCAACTCCGAAACAATGCTTAAAGTTATGCCTAAACTTAACGGCGAAAGAATGCGAATGCACGTAAAAAAAAAAAAAAAAAAAAAATGAAGGGAATCAAACTAGCGAGCAACAAGCTGTAGGATCCACAGCCATGCAGCTTTGCCAATTGAGCTATTTCTGGATACTGAATAAGGGGCGGTTACTGGCATATAATGAGCTCCGCTCTGCCGCTCCGCTCTGCTGCTGCCGCGTCGCCGCGGGGGCGTGGCTAGACGCAAGTTGGGCGTGGTTAGACCTGGAAATGGAAATAAAATGGAAATGGTGTGAGGATTCGGTGGTGGCTCATAAAAACTCTGAACTGAACTGAACTGAACTGAACTGAACTGAAGAGGCTCGTCTCCAGTAGCAGCAGCAGCACCCAAGTGTACTTTCTTTTCTTTTTATGTATTCATAAAGTATAACTAAAAGTTATGTTAACCCTTTCACTACCACACTACAGAACGTTAACACTTTGTCGTATGGCAGTGAAAGGGTTAACCTTCTGTATTGTCACCGTGAAAGGGTTAACCATTTGGTAGTGTGGTAGTAAAAGGGTTAAATGGTCTGATCTGTCACACTGCACAGTATCTTTAAATGTTAACCTGACCCGCCAGATAATAATAATAATAATAATAATAATAATAATACATTTTATTTGGAGGCGCCTTTCAAAACACCCAAGGTCACCTTACAGGGCATAAGAACAGAACAATCAAGATTAAGACAATGATCTTGGCAAAAAGTGTCAGTTGAATTAAAAACAAGACAAACTGATGATCTGTCACACCAGAGTTTGTGTTGTTCTATCTTTCAATCGATGGTGTTTATGCAGCAGAGAGAGATGTGGTTGAGGTAAGGTATCGTGCAACAGCTTCCCAGCTTGTCTGCTACTGATGGGGATGTTTTTGGTAGAATCCCTGTGATCACAGGAAATGGATTTGTACGGTAATTTAAAGGGGCAGTTCACCCAAAATAATACAAATAAATAAATAAACATATTTTCCCTATCTATCCATTCGGATAATTTCTGTGCAATTTGCCTAGTTTTGGAAATATCTGCAGTATGTCTGTTGTCACTACGTCAATACAATGGAGCTGAACGGCACCCGGTTTGTGGCACTCGAGGAACAAGAAATACATTTGAAAAACTCAAAAGCAATAGGAGAATAGAATAGAATAGAAATACTTTCATCATACTATTCATCCCGAGGGAAATTTGGCACTACAAATCGCTCACAGTAAACAGTAAACATTTAGGTAGACAAAACCAAAAGTCACGAATAAGAATAGAAATATAAATAAGCCTAAGAATAAAATATGGTCTGGGATATACATTTCCTATGTTACATTTTTTTTTTTTTTTTGTTAATATTTTTGCACAAATCTTACACATCTTCATGGAATAACTTTCATCAGCATAACATGCAAAGTCAAAGATTTGTCTTTTTCTTTTTCTTGTAGACATACAAAACTTACATAGGACTTATACAGACATACCAAAAACAGACATGGAAATTAAAAAAGTACTTACAAAAAAACAAAAAACATTACTATATATTGTGCATATATAACCAAGACCTATACATTACATGTAGTCCGATTCTACCTGCGATGCAAGTATGTGCTGCATCTCTATCGGGATGCCATCTTTCCCCATAGTGCATGTGAGAGGATGCGTCTCAGATATATGTAAGTGTGTGTGAGAACGTCAGATATGTGTATGTGGGTACGTGTCTCACGTATGTAGTGTATGTCTCATATGTGCATGTGTGTGTATTTCTCAGATATGTGACTGTGACCCTACATTTTGTGTGTGTCTCGTACCCATGTACGTCTCTGCCATGTGTGTGAGTGTGTACCTCAGATGTGTATATGTATGTGTGTCTCAGCTATGTATGTGTGTGTGTCCCATATGTATGTGTATATCCCCGATATGTGTAAGTGAGAGCTTATGCTTCAGATATGTGTGTAAGTATGTGTGTGTATGCCTGCTTCCTATATGTGTGTATGTGTGCCTTAGATATGTATATCTCAGCCATGTGAGTGTGTGTAGCTCAGTTATGTACACATAAGAGTGTGTGTGTCCTAGACATGCGTATGCGGCTAGATATGCGTATGTGAGAGTGTGATAGAGTAAGTGGCTATGCCATAGATACACCATTCGGACATACAATAGATGTATATACATACATAATACAAAATAAAATATAGGTACCATCAGGTCAGATCCTACTTTTCACATTCATCATTGATAATACTGAAACCCCACCTCAATCATTCGTCCCCAGACCATTCAGTTAGGTGTAGAAAATTATCCCATATCTTAGCAAAGATATCCTCTCTCCCTGCGACTCTATATGTTACCCTTTCATATGATGCTGTCCGGAACATTAGTTCCATCCATTCCTTAAAAGTAATATCAATGGGTGATTTCCAATGTCGTAATGCAATTCTACATCCTGATATCATGGCCATTCTATACCACATTGGTACTTAGACAGTTTAATCTCTTTCGGTAATATACCCAATACGCATGCCGCTGGGGAGTTATTCACCTTTACATTCAGAACTTTACTTAGGAATATCACAATTTGATCCCACATTTCTCACATTCGTATAATATAGTAGAGTACTTGTCTCCTTCTCACACCTCCAGCAGATGTCACTGTTTCTTAATTTTAGTCTGGCTAGTTTACTAGGCGTCCAATAGCTCCTGTTTAAGACTTTGTAAAAGATAAGTTGTGACTGTGCCTCCCGAGAGAATTTACCCCATTTGGACACCAGCTTCTCCCATATTTCCTCAGTAATATCCTCACGTACATCGTTCTCCCAGCTCAACCTCAGACCCGCCAATTTGGGTGCATTGTGTTCCCTTATAACATCATAGAACCTTGATGCACCGCCTTTCCTACGCCATCCTTTATCAAATATTTCTTGAATTGCAGTAATCGGGCCACATTTTGCCCCAACTACTGATGACGATATACAATGTCTAATCTGTAGGAATCTATAGAAGTTTTTATTATCTATGCCAAAATCATTTCTAATATCCTCAAAAGGTAATACCCCATCTTCCCCGGCTATATCACCTAGTACATGTGTCCCCTTTTTAACCCAGTCCTCCCATATGACTGATTTCTTACCAATCTTTCGTTTTTTATTAAACCATATAGAGGCTCTTGCAGTTAGATATGGGTTAGCTCTGGCTCTTGCAGTTAGATATGGGTTAGCTCTAGTTAGCCTGTGTGATTGATTCCAAGTTTCTCTGGTAAATGGCAAGAGAGGGTTCTTAAGAGGTATATATCTGTCTGATTGTGTCAGGAAGGATTCCAGAGATGAGGGATATATCTCCTCCTCCATCTTGACCCAAGCAGGTGCCTCCTCAGTCAAGTGGTTCATTTTGGAGAGCTGGGAGAGTGAGAAAGCGTAGTGATACCTGTCTAGCTTAGGCAGGGATAGGCCGCCATCTTCTTTAGCTGCATACATTTTGGACCGACCGAATAGCGGCCTTTTGCCCCCCCACAGATATACATTGATTATCTTGTCATATTGTTTGAGTAAGTGAGTCGGGAGGGTTAGTGGAAAGCAGGGGTGTAGCTCCAGATTCTGGGCCCCATGAAAGAATGTATTTGTAGGCCCCCAGTGAATGCGAGCGCGCGTAAGCCGCCATTTTTTTATTGATGAAAATGCATAATATGGTTTTTACCTATACATTCGGATCAGCAGTTCAGCACCTGCACTGTTGGTGGGTGAGCCTAGTAAAGGATGTCGCATTGCGTTCATCTTCAATGAATGGACCAATGCAATAGTCTACCAAAGCCCCCCCTCTCTCTATATATATCTCTCACACACACACACACACACACACACACACACACACACACACACACACACACACACACACACACACACACACACACACACACACACACACACACACACACACACACACACACACACACACACACACACACACACACACACACACACCCAGTGCTGGGCCCTTGGAATCATCCTAAGCTACCCCCCCCCCCCCAGCTACGCCCCTGAGTGGAAGCATATATAGGATATAATTTAATTTGGGAGCCAATATCATTTTGACTAAGTTTCATCTTACCAAGAAGGGACATATTCATCTTGGCCCAATTCTGGGTCAGAGCACTAACGTGTTCGATTATAGGGGTGATATTGGCTTGTACTATCTCTTTCAGACCTGGGATCAGCTTTATTCCTAGGTATATCAACCCTGACGGCCTCCACCTGATCTGCCATCCCCTCCTGACAGCAGAGGGACAGCACCTAGAGAGAGGCATTGCTTCCGACTTGCTCCAGTTGATTGTGTATCCAGAAATTTCGGAGAAGGACTCGATAACAGTTCCAATGACCCCAGCTGCTGTTTGGGGATTGCTGGATACCAATAAGATATCATCCGCATATAAAAATAGTTTATGTTCCACCTGTCCCGCTATTACCCCTTTGATGTCTCGATTTGTCCTTAGTGCGATGGCAAGTGGTTCGAGGAAAAGCGCGAACATTTGGGGAGAAAGCGGAGAGCCCTGCCTCGTCCCCCGTCCTAGGTTGAAGGGCGAGGATACGATCCCGTTAGTCAGGACAGAGGCCATCGGGTTTGTGTACAACAGCTTTACCCATCCAGTAAACGATGGTCCGAATCTGAAACGCTCTAGCGTGTGAAACAAAAACGCAAACTCCACTTTATCAAAGGCCTTTTCGGCGTCCAATGAGAAGGCCACTGTAGGCTCTACATCAGGGGTAGGCAACCCTAGGCACGCGTGCCTGCTAAGGCACGCGGGGGCATTTTCATAGGCACAGGGGGCAGCATAAAAAAAAATATTATATATATATTCTTTTTTTTGCTTTGAAATATTATAGTGAAATATTTTGCACTGTTGTCGCATTTATCTTGTTGAAATCCTCCCACAGGTTCTTTTTACTACCACATATTTAATTGAGACCCTTTATTTGTTTATTATTTCAATTTAGCTGGAAATACATTGCTACATCATTCAGTAACATTTGCAGAGCCTTATAACAAAAACATTATTACGGTCACCATTGTGACCAGTGGGATTAATCAACACATTTTATAATTTATTTTTCTATTTCATTGAACATTGCACATGTTAAAAGCAATTTTTTACTCAAAATGTGAGTATTGCCAAGTCAACTTGTGTTCTTAAAACAATGACAATAAACATAGTTTTATTGAAATAATGTGGTTGTGTACTTATTTTTCTGTTAACTTATTATGGATTGAAAACTGAAAACCTTAATGCACAGTAACTGAACTCAATATTTTTAAGTTCTGGTAACTTATTATTATAAATTTTTTTACAGTGTAGTCTTGCGATCAATCAAAACGTATTTACACGATATACCTCACATTCACCCTCCATTCACATCCTGTTCTCCTGGTGTTCTCCATTAGGCCTGTAGGTGGAGCTATGACAGAACACGTACAGTACTCACACCGATGGTGTGTGATGTGTCCAAAAATGAATGGGCAAATGTGAGTGAAATGGTCGCACTGTATGCAGCTGTTTGTCTGCATTGCATCCCCCCCCCCCAACTCAGATTTAGGGTTGATACAACCATCATAATAATATTGTTAATAATAACAATAACAATAATGTACAAATTATCATTAAAAAGACCTGATTATGAGAAAAAAAATTACGATGCATGGAATATTGTTGAGGCACACTAGTTACAACTATATTTCAAACAGGAACTCCATGTCAAAAAGGTTGCTGACCCCTGCTCTACATCATTCCTAACCTTCCACATTATGTGTAGGAGTCTGCGAATATTATCAGCTGAGTTTCTCCCTTTCACGAAACCCACTTGGTCTGAGTGTACCAAACTCGGTAATACATCCTCTATTCTATTTGCTAGTATTTTTGCTAATACTTTTTCTTCCAAATTGCTCAGGGATATAGGCCTATAGTTCCCACAATATTGAGTGTCTTTGCCCTGTTTCTGTAGCAACGTAATAGTGGCCGACCTCAAGCTAGTGGGCAAGCTCCCTTTTAATAGCGAGTCTTGATATACTTTTAATAATCTTGGAGAAATTATATCACTGAATTTCCTGTTACATTCTAATATAAAATATACAGTAAAAATATACAGAAATATACAGTGAGTGTAAAATTGTCTCTTCCCAGAAATCATGAAATCAAGATAATCCACCAACCTTGTTGTGAGCAATTTAATGTAGGAACTATTTTCTACTGAACTACACCCTCCATCGTAATGAACTACGGTATATACTATGTTACTATGTTATGTTATGTTAGTACATAGTACTACTATGTACTATGCTACTATGCTTGTTGCAGTCACTTTGGATAAAAGCGTCATCTGAAGGACTAAATGTACATTTTAATGTAAGGGGGAAATATGTTTATTTGAATTTTGGGTGAACTGCTCCTTTAATCTCTTGATACGTATGTTAGAATTTTGATTAAATTAAAGTAAAATGTCATAAAAGAACATTCTTGTCGGTTCATATATGATATATGAGGGGATGGATGTTGGACGGGAACGATTGGAATGGATTAAAACTACTGCCTTGTGTTGTGCAATTTTCCAAACGCAGTTTACTCTACTTCCAGAAGATGGCGTACACATTCCATGTGAATGAATGAATGAATGAAAACTTTATTTAACAGATTGCAGAATGGGTACAATACAGTATGGCTCAATACACACAATTGTTAAAGGGGAACTCCACTTTTTTTGGAAATTAGCTTATTTAACATCTTCCCTGGAGTTAGACAAGAAGATGCATACCTTTTTTGTCTCTGTGCGTGCATTTTAGCTTTGGGAATAGACGCTCCGTTAGCATAGCTTAGCTTCATCACTGGAAGTGAGGCAGGACAGTAGCCTTACAGTGCCTTACAGTGTATTGCAAGGTCTGACATTGACCAAACTTGATATGCATGACCTTGGTGGGCTCTAGGTCAACTCCTGAAAAGGGGGTCAATGTCAGACCTTGCAATCAAAAGTTAGGGGGCGCACTGAAATTATGGCAAGGGTTATTAGCCCCCTAACTTTTGATTGCAAAGTCTGACATTGACCCCCTTTTCAGGAGTTGACCTAGAGCCCACCAAGGTCATGCATATCAAGTTTGGTCAATGTCAGACCTTGCAAAGCTAAAATGCACGCTAGTTCCCCTTTAAGGGGATGCAGACCAGAGAAAGACGTTTGTCTTGTTTACATCAGGGTCACATGTTACTTATGGTGGTCAGCCACATTCACCTTCACCCCTTAAAAGGCGAATCAGGGATCCAAACATAAACAAATGCGTAGCCCCACCACTGAAAACAATGGGAGCATGTCGATGTTCCCCGGGTCCTATGTTCCCCGGGTTCTATGTTTCCCGCTTTGATTGATTGATTGATTGAACATTTTAGACCACCAGCCCTGATTCCAAACTCTAACCTTAACCAGTTCGAAAGAGGGCCTAAGCTTAACCGTTCGAAACAAGGCGGACATTAATAATTAATAAAATAATAAAAATTAATAAAATGTTCAATCTATTAATCAATGAAAGCGGGGAACATAGAACCCGGGGAACATAGGACCCGGGGAACATAGGGATGATCCCAAAACAATAAATAGGAGTGGAGGCATGTTTCGATTATCTTGCTGATTGACTAAGCTCTTGATACAAGGACTAACACTAGACAACAGGTAAATATAAGTTTGCAACAGTATTTGCTGTATTTTTTGTCTGTAAATGGTTTGTTTACATTGGTAATGTGTATAAACAGTGGCGTAAAACAGATCTATGTTCCGATCTACAACGGGTTAAGGAAAGTTCCAAAAAGCACATAATATTCCATCTACAGATCAGACTTCTCCAGAATGTGTGTGTGAGCGTAACGTTATACCATCCCACATTGATGGGGTCAAGAGAATCACAGATCGGAAGTGTAAAATTGGAGCACTGCAATCAGCGAAGAACTCAGTCCAGTCTGTGCGCTGTGTCACAGTGACACACAGGACGTCGTCACAGGCCCCGCGTTACGGAGAACGGGGCCGCACCCTCGGTTGAAGACGAGGGGGAGAGCGAAACATATAGTGTTCAATACGTATTACGTGTGAAGATCTGACTGAGCACTGGCGGACTCAGGGGGGGGGGGGGGGGGGGGGCAGGGGGGGCGACCGCACCCCTGGTGCCCCCACGGTCGAAAAACGCGCGCTTAAGTGCCCTTTTGAGTGAAAGAAATGAGAGGATGTGCCCTATTGGTGCCCCCACGGTCGAAAAACGCGCGCTTAAGTGCCCTTTTGAGTGAAAGAAATGAGAGGATGTGCCCTATTGGTGCCCCCACGGTTGAAAAACGCGCGCTAAAGTGCCCTTTTTTTATTTTCGCCCCTGCCCTTCAAACAGCCTGAGTCCGCCACTGTGACTGAGTTACTTTCAGCGTCTGCTAAAGTGTATAGGCACCAAGGAGACACAGCTCAAGCTAGAGACTGTTAGGTCTTCCCTGTTAAGGCCGTGAGACTTGCTGAGCATCACACAGTAGAAAATCCCAGGGCAGGTCCAAATCTAGCCCCATGCCTTTGAGCGTAACCCACTGGCATGCAGGCTCACAGCCCGTTTCACCACATGACCTCCTCCCTAAACCCCTGCTCAGTCCAGTCAGGCCCGACCAGCTCACCCTCTCACCCAGCTCTCCTCTCAGGTCCCCGGGGGGGAGCACTCTGCTCAGTCCAGCACCCCTCACCCCTCGGCCCGGCCCGGTCTGAGCTTCCTTGCTCGGACTAAAATAGAAGGGTTCTCCCCCACAGAAGTCCCACCCCGCCCCGGTAAAACATCCCGTCATCCTCACCCCCCCCCCCCCCCCTGTGACAAACACGACCAAGATGGACACGATCTCCTCTGGGCCTGGAGCCAAATGGACCCTTTCGTTCCCCACAATCGTTCTATTGTCTAAGACATTTGACGAGAGAAAAACACATATTCAGGCACTGAATAATAATAACACACTCTCACAGTGGGAGTTCTCAGATACATTCCCTTCAGCAGGAGGGGAAGGGGGGGGGGGGGGGGGGGGGGTACACTCTGTGGTCCTGGTGACACACGCCCTTGGGGGGGGGGGCGTGAATATTTTAGGCAACCAACTTGTGTTTAGCGTTTCTCTGATTGTCCAATACGCCCATGTGACCACGGCAGCGCGAGAGAGCGGCAGCGCGGAAATAGGCTGTCTATTGCCATTCTCTAAGTCAAACTCTAACCTTAACCAGCTCCTTAACAGCGCCTAAACTTAACCCTTCTAACCTTAAGCAACTCCGAAACAATGCCTAACCTTAACCAACTCCGAAACAATGCTTAAAGTTAGGGTACACATTGTCTCCTGGTGACACACTGCCCTGGGCAACCAGCAGAGGTCCCCATGTCCATGGAAAAAGGCCCAGTGTTTTGAGTCCCCAATTAGGCCCTATTATCAAACAGTATTATGCTTGTGTGTGTGGTGTGTCTGTGCATGCGCACACATGCGTGTGTGTGGGGGGTTATGTACGTGTGTGTATATGTGTGTAGCCTATGTGTGTGTGTGTGTGTGTGTGTGTGTGTGTGTGTGTGTGTGTGTGTGTGTGTGTGTGTGTGTGTGTGTGTGTGTGTGTGTGTGTGTGTGTGTGTGTGTGTGTGTGTGTGTGTGTGTGTGCGTGCGTGCGTGCGTGCGTGCGCGCGCGTGTGTGTGTGTGTGTGTGTGTGTGTGTGTGTGTGTGTGCGTGCGTGTGTGTGTGTGTGTGTGTGTGTGTGTGTGTGTGTGTGTGTGTGTGTGTGTGTGTGTGTGTGTGTGTGTGTGTGTGTGTGTGTGTGTGTGTGTGTGTGTGCGTGCGTGTGTGTGTGGCGTGCGTGTGTGTGTGTGTGTGTGTGTGTGTGTGTGTGTGTGTGTGTGTGTGTGTGTGTGTGTGTGTGTGTGTGTGTAAGCTCCGTGAAACAGGTCACATGGATCATTACATTAGATGTCATGCATACCAATGGATAGTCAAGATGGCTGATATAACAGCATAACAGAGATGAATTAATGAAGCATAGCATGAGGTCACTGTGTGGTTTCCCCTAAATCCAGATATGAAATGTGATAGTTGTAGCTAGGGCTGAGCGATATGCCGCCATATTAAAATCACAAATTTGTGCGGTATAGTTTTACAAATTACAATGTGATATGACATCCGTTTATCTTGTAATACAATTGTCATAGTTCTATCAATTGTTCAATTGTCTATTTTCTATTATTTCTTAATACTACTGCAAGGAATCTTTTTTTTAAAGGGCTATGTATTATAAATGTCATTTTTCAGTCTCTAGCATTGTATTATGTAATAGGAGTTCGTATCAATGTGTTTTAGGGTCTACATACCATATTGGCGGATTGCTCAGAGAGGGAGAGAGAGGAGAAAGAGGGAAAGTAGAGAGCGGAGAGTAGAGAGAGAGAGAGAGAGGGAAATAGAGTAAAGAGAGGGGGAGAGTAAAGAGAGAGGGAGAGAGAGGATAAAGAGGGAAAGTAGAGAGAGTAGAGTAGAGAGAGGAGAGTAGAGGGAGCGAGGGAGAGAGAGAGAGAGGAGAGAGAGAGAGAGAGAGAGAGAGAGAGAGAGAGAGAGAGAGAGAGAGAGAGAGAGAGAGAGAGAGAGAGAGAGAGAGAGAGAGAGAGAGAGAGAGAGAGAGGGGAAAATAGAGGGAAAGAGAGTAAAGAGAGGGGAGAGTAAAGAGAGAGGGAGAGAGAGGAGAAAGAGGGAAAGTAGAGAGAGGAGAGTAGAGAGAGAGAGAGCGAGAGGAGGGGGAGAGAGGTGAGAAAGAGAGAGAGAGAAATAGAGAGAGAGGGGGAAAGGGAGTAAAGAGAGGGAAAGAGAGAGGGAGAGTAAGAGAGGGAGAGAGAGGAGAAAGAGGGAAAGTAGAGAGAGGAGAGAGAGAGCGAGAGAGGGGGAGAGGTGAGAAAGGGAAAGCGAGAAAGAATCAACAGCTTTTTATTTATTTGTATTTCCTAATAAATTAAGTTTTGTTATCCTCTTCGAGTATGAAGGAAGTATGATAGCGGTGAAAGGATTGTGTTTGTGCTGCTGTTATCCTCCAGACGCAGCTCTCCTTCATCCTATTCGTGAAGTCGTATGTAACCACAGTCTTCCCAGGAGAGGCTTGAAGACACGAATGCTGCTGAAATGTGCTGTCTCCAGTGGGACTCTGGTCTGCAGAGAGCCAGTGTGTTTGTGCCGTTTCTTTAGCCTAAAAGCCAAAGTGCGGAACCCGAACTCTCAGCACTCGGCAAAAGAAAAGTCAACCGTACTTTATTGTAAAAGAAAAAGTGCAGAGTAAATGTTTCCATCAGTGCAACACTGAAACTATATCCTTATGAAGACTTATTGAAGCACATACCGTACAAAGGCGTACATACTACCGGTATTTCCTACCGTATTTACAGAACACCCACCTAGATGGGGCGTTAGGGCCTAAGGACAAACAGAAAACATGATGAGTCACTCCTCAACTTATTATTAATAAAGTATGAGCAGTTTAAACACCTTTTTTGTTGGTAAATCTATTCCACCATTTCCGACCTACAAACAACTCTTATATGTTGTGTAGACGTACTTGATGTGGTGGGCGCTAACGTTACATTTGTTCCTATGTGATGATGACACGACACACAAGAGTAATAATTATTTGTATTTTCAGACTGTATAGGCGCCGATACAGCCTGAAAATACAAATAATTATTACTCTTGTGTGTCGTGTCATCATCACATAGGAACAAATGTAACGTTAGCGCCCACCACATCAAGTACGTCTACACACAACATATAAGAGTTGTTTGTAGGTCGGAAATGGTGGAATAGATTTACCAACAAAAAAGGTGTTTAAACTGCTCATACTTTATTAAAAGCGTGGGGCAGGAGCAGCACGGATAACTTGGTTCTGCATGTATCGTGCTTCCATTCAAACAGACGGCAACACACGTGAAGTCAAGTCTCACTCTCGTGAGACTTCCTCTCTAGATACTCTACCTGGCCAGGGTACCCCTGGGTCCTAGTGCCCCCCCATGTTACACTATATGTCATGCACATGTATTTTATATGTTAATACAATTGCATTTATCTTTAGTCCTAATTATGTCACTGTTTGATGTCACAAAGAAGGGTGTATCCGAAAGCATCTACAAATGTGTTACTACACATTAAACAACATTATTTAATGATGAACAAATCAAGTACAAACAATGTTGATAATGAGTTATAAATAATGTAGAACTAATCTGTAAATGTTATACAAATATAGTTATAAATGATTTAATAATCATTTATGAATGTATATAAATGGTTTGTTCATGATTAGTTCATTATCCACTAATGCGTTATAAATACTTTGTTAATGTTATACAAATATAGTTGTAAATGATTTAACAATCATTTATGAATGTATATAAATGGTTTGTTCATGATTAGTTCATTATCTACAAATACCTTATAAATGTATTATAACAGGGTGTTATTATAAAGTGCTACCGAAAATGTCATTGTTGGATCAAGGCAAGAATGACTTGGGAGCAGTGATGCCAGTAACGCGTTACTAAGTAACGCGTTATTGTAATCTGATTACTTTTCCCCGAAAATAGTAATCTAACGCGTTAATCTTTAAAAGCCAGTAATCTGATTGCAGTTACTTGTCCAAGTGGCTGTGCGTTACTATTTCGTTACTATCTCATCATAAATTCATAATGCAGGCAGAATGCAGTATTTTATTTCGTTTTCGACAGTCAAAAATACATTTTGAGCTGTTTTTCTTATTTGGGAGTGACGTGGTGTGGCAGTGAAAGGGTTAAATACAAGAATGTGTCCCGCGACGTGACTGGACCCTCTGTCTGTGAGTGACTCTGCTTTGGTCCAATCACATTCCCCATCCACAGTCTGCGAATCAGAGGCAGAGTAGGGCGGGTCTTCACAGCACGTCATGTGACATATGCGCCAATCGTGTGACAGCAGGGCTCCGTCGTCGGAGAATTCCACCACAAAACAAAAGCATCTGGAATCACAACACTAGCCGATGCTTCGACTAGGTACAGGAGGGTTGATGGTGGCAGAGCAAAAGCTCTTATTTGCCAGATTTACAGTTAATTTACATGTTAAAGAGAGACATTTATAAAAACAATTTAATAGTTACAGTTGATATAATTGAATAGTTCAGCCTGCATTTGTTAGATGTGATACACTGGTTTTGTAAAACCACTGGCTGGCTGCTCTAATGCTGTGAGCATCATAGACTGTTGCTTTACCATACTTGATGGTACAGAAGCTGAAGCACTAGTTTAACAATTTACATTATGTGCAGAGAAACAAGTCAAAAACAATTTATGCACTTTCAATAAAGTGTTTAAAAAAAACTGTTGGGGGAACGACGACGACTTCGTAACCTAGTTACTTTCAAAGTAACTAAGTTACTCTGATAATCAAGTAATCAGTAAAGTAACTTAGATTACTTTTTAAAGGAGTAATCAGTAATCAGTAATCAGATTACTTTTACAAGTAATCTGTGGCATCACTGCTTGGGAGGCACATGTCAAAGAAATATGGAATTGTCTTTTTAAGTTGCACCTTGCATTATACAAACACGTGGTCAAATCCTGACATTAACACGTCTAACAGGAGCGGAAGGAGAAGATCCCCTCGGTCTGAGCAGATAGGCGACTCCCTGCCACTACTTTGTGAAGAAATAACATTGATTGAGGAGCTTTCTACCACAGATGATGTGAGGACGATAAATGTGTCGACATCAAGGCCTGCAAGTGAGTGCTGGATCACTGAAAAGTGAATTGTTGTTGTTGTTGTTGTTGTTGTTGTTGTGGTGGTTGTTGTTGTTGTTGTTGTTGTTGTTGTCATCACATGGTTCAGGAAATGCTTCTGAAACCATGTCTGAATGAAAGCACTACCGGGTGGAGAAGATGGTACAGGGTTCATGAACCGTTGGTCTCTTGAACAATATTGATTGTTTCCTTTTCTGCATATTAGTCTGGATACACACGGGAAACACATCAACACCATCTCAATTCCATTTTATTAGGCCTGCTGGTGAAATCTAACCGGTAAAAGAAAGTCTTCTGCTTCCCGTCAAAGCCACATTTTCAAAACGAATCTCCTTTCTCTGTTGTACATCTTTTAGACCAAAAGATGCGTTGGATCCGACCTACTGAACAAAGCATCTGGATCCAGACGTTCTGCAATGGAATGTTCTGACTTTCTTTGACTGACTGTATGAATCTGCATTTAGCATCTAGTATTTCTTTGACTGTAGAACTCTCGCTCTCTTTCTCTCCTCCCCTCTCTACCTCCCTGTCTCCATCCTTCTCTCTGGGGGTTCCCACTTTGAGAACCACTGGTATAGACATAGTAGCATAGTACATAATAGTAAAAGAGAATCGGGTTTGTTTTCGAAAAAAATTATGAAATTCACATATTGATTGAAGAAGTGTGTTTTTAGTCGACGGTGGAAAATTGCCCGGGTGTCAGCTATCCTGACCTTATACTGACCTTATTCTGTAGCTATAGACCACCGTAACACTTCCGGGATTCTGATATGAGGGAGGAGATTGCGGGGGGGTCAAATGAATGAATGTGGACGAGAGCCGTGATGTAAGTGGTTGCCGATACGGCTGTGGGGGTGCTAGAGACATGATCGAATAGACGTTTATGCGCCTCGCTCTCCTGAACACGGCGTGACCCATAACTAATCGATCAGAACTAAATCGGCAGAGAAAAAGCCCATTTTAAAGCACCTATTCCGCATGGACATGCGCAGAGTACCCATGGAGTCTGGACGACGCGAGATGACGCTCGAATGAATGTGGACTGTTCCATCAGAGGGGGGAGCTTCGATGGTCATGTAAGTGGCTTCAGTCCGCTGCACTTAAATATAAACATTAGTCTACCTGGAGACTCAATGAGGTAATTGTAGATGTCGCCATAAGACGCGTCTGGCCATTTAGTGGGATCATTTTTTCATTATCCTGTTCGGCTGAAAGGACACTGACCACCGAAGCTCCCCCCTCTGATGGAACAGTCCACATTCATTCGAGCGTCATCTCGCGTCGTCCAGACTCCATGGGCACTCTGCGCATGTCCATGCGGAATAGGTGCTTTAAAATGGGCTTTTTCTCTGCCGATTTAGTTCTGATCGATTAGTTATGGGTCACGCCGTGTTCAGGAGAGCGAGGCGCATAAACGTCTATTCGATCATGTCTCTAGCACCCCCACAGGCGTAGGGGCAACCACTTACATCACGGCTCTCGTCCACATTCATTCATTTGACCCCCCCGCAATCTCCTCCCTGATTTCAATGTAACGCGGAAGTGTAGTGGTCTATTGCATTTGACTGCATGTCACATTTCTCAAACTAGGAGTAGCTTCCCGAGGAAGTGGTTTCTCATTTGTGAAACATACTAGTTTAATTTGTGTTGCAAAACCCTGCAGAATTTCACACAAAAAGGAGAAGTTAGTTGGAGTCACCATCAACGGTCAGTTTCCACACTTGACACAAAGTCTAGCCTGCCTGACAACATCACCTGAAGAGATGACTAGAGACAATAATCAGATGTATTATTCCATTAAAATGGACAACGGGCTAAACTGCTAACTGTTCATCGTAGCATCATATTTACTTTAATGTTATTGTTGATATCTGAGTACACAGAGCTTGAGAAATGATAAACGGACTGTATTTATATAGCACTTTTATCCAAAGCGCTTCACAACTCATGTCTCATATTCAGCCACTCTCACACACCGACAGCAGAGAAGACATCTATCTTACTATTCCTTTCACTATTTGGGCAATTTCACACAATTCCTGTGAATCTATGGAACACATCTGTAAGTTTTTTTTTTTTTTTTAAATGCATTGTTTTGTATTTATAATCTACGGAAGCCCTAAGAGGCCGTACATTCATACATTTTATTTACTCCGTTTTCCCGTGATAACGGGATAATTTTCTCGAGATCTCGAGAAAACTAAACGATAGTCTAGTATATATTAGATCACTGCAGGAAACATCATTCTGTGATGCAAAAGGAGCAAAAGGAGCAGGAGGATATTGATCACTGCGTCACATATCTCTTCAATCAAGGCCTGACACAGGCTGAAATAGCTTTATGCCTTGCTGTTACAGTCTAGATAATATATATACACATTAGTGTGCATCTTCTAAGAAGACGGTTAGCAAAGGCTTCAGCTTTTTAAAGTGAGCTCTCAAAGAGCACCTGGCTACGGGAGGCTGCAACTCCAAACGTTAGGTTATGAATATAACCAAGTTCTGTTAATAGCGGTGACGCTCGCCGTCACTCATGCACTGTCCTCGCACACGTGCACGCGCACTGAATAAAATTCCACAATGTACCTTTATCCCAGTATTCGTCTGACCACACCCCTCGTTAGCTTACCTTCATAAGCAGGTGTGTGGTCATCTGCTCTCCTCCTTCCCAAGCTTTCACCACAAGGTGAGATCAAGGGCTGCAGCGGCGTCGGACGCCGAGCGTCACCACTATTAACAGAACTTGGTTATATTCATAACCTAACGTTCTGCATCATAGTGGCTCTCGCTCGGCGTCACTCATGCACAAGGGAGGCCGAGCGAGAGCCACCGGCCGACAAATACACCCCGCTGAAGGCCCCCCACAACCATCAGAACAGGGAGCGCCGAGCCCCCCCGACCCCCCCTAATGGAGGGCACCCCCCCCTATTGGAGGTTCCCGGGAGGGCGACGGACCCGACCGTGCAAAGAGGCACTCAAGCAACTCAACGCACAGGGTGAGCAGACCGTGGCCTGATCCCACGACTACACACACGCACAACCCGCATGCCACCCGGGAACGAACGGAGGTAACAACCTCGTTACTGCCCCCAGAATCACGGGGTCAAGGGCAAACCCAACCCCGTGGCAAGGCCGTAGCAGCGGAGCGCGAAAGGAAGGCCCAGACCCACCAAAGGGACTGGACCCCCTGGAACGGGGGCCCGGAGAAGTCCATGATGCCAGCATCAAGACCCCACCAGGTGGGCACCTAGTGACCCCGCCCCCCACATCGCCAGCGTATTCGGACAAAGGCCCGTCAGCCGAGCGGGCCCTGTCCCCCCAATAGTACACCGCCTGGCACACTGACCCTGCAGTACAGGCAGTCAGCACGGCCGTAATAACAAGGCTTACCACGGAAGCAGGCAGCGCACCGGGGAAAAACCAGGCAACAGGCTGTTAACCCGAGCCTGGAGACTGCGGACGAGACAGGCGCCAGAGGGGTCAGCTGAACACAGCCGCCCGGCGGAAGGGGCGTATGCTGGCGTTGTCGTCACCATGACAAACCTCCCTCAAAGCGAAGGCTGACACAATTGGCAGACGTCATGAACGTCCAGGGGCACACTCAACCGGGCAACCCGGGAGTTGACACTGCACCGACACACCAGAGAACCAACCACCCAGTCGTTACCCTATGCGGTGGTTGGTCCCATAACCCCTCAGGAAAAAAACTCCAAAACGTACCTGCGGCACTACCGCAGTACCCGTGTTTCAGTTTCCAACAGGGTTATCCCGGGCCTACGGGTCAACGAAAACATTACTTCGGACCGGGCCCGGCGATACGGGGAGCACAGGGTCCCCCGAGGAGGTCAAAGACCACCCCAACAGGCCCCTCTTCGCCACGCGTAAGAGAAGAGCGAAAGAAATGGAGAACCAACCCCAAGCACCCCGTACTTGGTATTCCCAGGCGGTCACCCAACCAAGTACTAACCAAGACCAACCTGCGTGGCGGCCGAGATCCGACGAGATCGGGCGTGTACAGGTTGGCACGGCCGTAAGCCATTACGACAGTGTAGAATACAATATACCCAACAAGGGCTCCATAGTGCTTAACCCTGTGACACCCGGACCGACCTGGCATTTTTCCCCCTGAAAAAAGCCCAAGTCCCTCAGGGTACCAGAACAGCAGATCTGCATCCCCGGCGGACAACAGGTGCAACTGATCCGGACCAGCGTGACCAGAACCAGTCCCGTGCCCTAACCACGCTGACCTGCCAACTCCAGGAGAAGGGGCAGACATGCGTGTTGATCTTAAACATGAAAAGAAGGCGCCACCCAGACGTTCGGTGCGAACCGCGCCCGGCGGCCCACCCCCAGGGCGTGAAGCCCTTCTACGCATGTTCAGATCCATTCCGTCATCATCCCCCAATATGAACGAGAATCCGTCAACAACCACACAGGTCGTCGGAAGAGGAAAACCCCCATCCCAGTTGCTTTATAAAAACGCCGTTTTAACCCCAAGCAACCAAGGCGCGCCAGTCAGTTGCTTAATGTCCAACAGAACATCCCGAACTAGCACTATGTGTGCGTCGGGTATATCCACATCAATAAATAGGCTATTTAGACCTTTCATTGAATCCCCAAGGTGCCCAGGGGAACGACAAGAGGGGTGAGATGCAACCAACTCCAACCCTTCATAATAATAAAGAAGAAGCATCAACAGTACAAACCCAAACTGCACACCTGGGAGTAAAAACTGTTTACATTTTTACATCCAGTCACTCCTTTTGTCAAAGAGTATAAACCGAACTTTCCCAGAAGCCTTCCCACATGAGCCGTAGTTATGAAAAAGACATGTCAACTGTGAGTCACGTGACCAACTGACTCAAGTTTACACGTAAAATCGAGCGTAGCAGACCCGTAAGCCCTACGCTCTAACCCGACACCACAAACCTTACGTAAATATCTTAACTCACGGAAGCCGTCGCCATAGCAACGTATATATTCTATGACGGGGGAAACCCTGTACACGACTCCTGTTTGTAATAGGAGTCGTGTCAGGACAACCCTCCCCCCCCTGCCAAGACGTTGAACGGCTCGGCCCTGACTGGCTCAGCAGAATGAGAAAAAATCCCCTAAACCAATCAAGTGGGAAGGAGGGGTTTATTCGGCACCCCCTCACACAAACCCTTCTTCCCTACACACCAAAAACAACTGTAGCATTTTGAGACCTTCGGTAGAATGCCAATGTATAGCATAAGCTAATACAATGCCCGCTACCCACAGACTGTGATCAGGATTTATAACAAAACAAGTCGTGTGTGTGTGAATCCTACACCCGCTTTCTATGTCGTACATAGCAAAACACTGACAGAGAGTAACGGCCAGGCCGTGGAACGTGTGTGTACGAGTATTACTGCAACTAACACAACAGTGTTGTGGATCAACATTACTTTGCTCAAGCAACGGAACATACCACCAGCTTCTACCTGCATGTGGAGCGTCAGGCCAATAGAACCTTTCTATGACTGAGTGTATGCTTGCAGACCTTGCTTAATCTCGTAACACAACACGACTCATCTCTCAATGTAATAATGCAGATTCACCATTCGCCAGCGATTGTGTACCAGCGATAAATGACTGGTCACCCCAATATGCCAATCGCCTAGCCGATCTTCCATGGAGAACCGGCTTGCATAATGGTTCCCACACCACATCCGGACAGAGGAGAGCGGCCATCGGCCTATCAAGCCGTGGCACGCCCTCTCTCATACCTTTGACCAACCCCGACACCCGCGTAACTGGTACGTAGGCGGGGGTAAGTCCCATGATGTGAGACACCGCCTGGCCCCGACGAACATAGGCCCCCATTGAGGGGAAAAATGGGTAGACAACGTCCACCCCTCTCACCGGGCGATGCTGCCAGAGATGACCTATGAGATCATCGGGGGCAGGAGCAGGCAATGGCTGCGGCACGCCATTTGCAGTGGCAGCTACCGCCATGAGTTCGGGAAACAAAGCCCGCAGTTCCCCCTGCTGACTTTCCTCCACCGAACCCGCATCCCTCACATGCAGCAGGCTTCGACCGGTTGAGGAGCCACAGTCTGATGTGGCTGATAGCAGGGCATCCTGCCGAAGAGGCCGAGGTGGTTCCCCGACATCCTCGAACAAGGCGCCCCAAGGAGACATTTCTCCCCCCTCCGGTGTTTCCTGGACGGGAGGGATACTCGCCTCCACAGGGCCTTCAAACAAGAATCCGTCCGACTCTTCCATGAAATCCTCAGTTTCCATCGGACATGCAGAGACTGACGCATCCTCGCTGGTCTCCAGCAATTCCCCAAACCCAGGCCGTTCGCGTCTGCAGGCCACCATCTTGCGACGTGAACGGGCAGACGCGAAAAGCTTGCGTCGCAAATCCTCCGGAACCAAAAGAACCGGCCGCTCAACAACGGACGATTCCCTGGAACCAGAGGAACCAGAGTCGAGATCAGGCCACCGCCGGGGCGATGGCACCGATGCATCGGCTCCTCGGAGAGGCAAACTATCCATCGGCTGTCTCCTGGGCTGGGTCGGCAACCGCGAAAGTGGCAGCAGCCCCGCACCAGCACGCACGACAGAGGCGGGAATGGAGAACCGCTGGTGAAGAGTGGGTCTACTCTCCGAAGTAGACATTATGACTTAGCTTTTTCTTTTTGAATAGTTATGAGAGAAGAAAAAACTAAGCACAATGTAAACACGTCTCAACTCTTTTCAACTAACAACACGTCAAGTGGGGATCTACCGAAGGCACTTCCTTGTGGTGAAAGCGAGAAGGAGGAGAGCAGATGACCACACACCTGCTTATGAAGGTAAGCTAACGAGGGGTGTGGTCAGACGAATACTGGGATAAAGGTACATTGTGGAATTTTATTCAGTGCGCGTGCACGTGTGTGAGGACAGTGCATGAGTGACGCCGAGCGAGAGCCACTATGATGCAGAACTGGCCCCCGTATGTCCAAACCCCTCCCACCCCCCTCCATACAGTTTCCTCCCCCTCGTATGTATATATTTTCTCTTAGGATCTCTGTTTAACAGTACTGTATATTTGCATATCTTGTATGTATGTCACAAATGTAACATGTAATGTAAAACGGACTTCGTTTTCTCGAGATAACGAGATAAATTAATCCGTTATCACGAGAAAATGGACTTCGTTATCTCGAGATAACGAGATAATAAGTCGTTATCATGAGAAAATGGACTTTGTTATCTCGAGGTCTCGAGAAAAGCATCCCGTTATCACGAGAAAACTAATTCAATTAACTCATTATCACAGGAAAACGGAGTAAATAAAATGTATGAATGTATGGCCTCTTAGGGCTTCCGTACTAATCAAATACTCTAAAACAGAATTTTTCTACTTCAAGATTTTAAGCTGTTTTGATGCTGGGCTCTGCCCAGCCACGGAATGCGATTTGAGTGACAGACCCCCACCTGTAGCTCCGCCCATACTACTCTACTAACGTCAAAGTGAACCTAATACACAAACAAGCATACGTTTTCGAATACAATACAATCCACAAGGTACCCATGCCATATGATTTTGGGTATAGAGAAAACAAATGACAGGAAGAATAAGATTGCTCTTTCACTCCGTCTAACACACACACACACACACACACACACACACACACACACACACACACACACACACACACACACACACACACACACACACACACACACACACACACACACACACACACACACACACACACACACACACACACACACACACACACACACACACACACACAGCGTTAGTAACGTTAGATTTTCTTGGCGCAATAAACAGAGCTAAGATAACCCCCCCCCCCCCAAACACACACAAGGAACATAATCATTCATTCGCAATACACACAAGTAGAAGTAGGTCTACATATATATACAACGAAGCACAGAGCTAAGATAATGTTAGCTAAGCTAGCTTGCTCTCTCACTCCGTCTAACACACACACACACACACGCACACACACGGTGCTTGCACTAACGTTAGACTTTATTGGCGCAAATGTCGCGAGTGGGGGTATGTGTGTGTTTGTATGTATGTGTGTTGATGTACCTACGGGACCCTGAGAGGAGGACACGCCCAGTGATGGTCCTGATGAGGACCTAGATGCTTACCTGGCCGTTTTAACAGGCAAGTGTCATTCCGACTGTGTTGTGTATTGGACTCTCCTATCGCAGTACTGCGCCATGCTGTCCCTTCTTCCCTCTTAGATGAGTTTCAAGTTTCAAGTTTCTTTATTAGTTGTCATACAGAAGTACAGAATACTTTTATACAAAATGCTTCTTTCTGTTATGCTCCAGAGACTGTGCTAGACAAAAGGATAAGTATAAAATAAAATAAGTATAGCAAGTATAAAATAGAAGTCACGTACGTAGACACAAGTGTTCAGTATGTACATAATTATGTACAATGTTCAATGCAGAGTAGAAGTAACTGAGTTACCATACAATATACTATACAATATACTAATTACAATATACTATATAGTGCAAAGCAGAAATGGGATGAGGTACAATTTAGGTACAATTTACAGTAAGGTGTAATGAGGTATGGGTTGTAGTGCAAATTATTTGCCAATAAATATGAAGTGTGTTTAGGTGTTCTAAAGTGTGTAGAGTGGGTGCTGCAGTGAGTTGTTTGTTTAAAGTGAGTGTGTGCGTGTGGATGTGTGTGCTGTGAGTGCTTTTGATGGTTGTTGCATAGTGTTATTGTTCGTTGAGCAACCTGATGGCCTGGGGATAGAATCTTCTTCTGAGTCTTTCTGTGCTTGCCATGAGATTCCGGTATTGCTTGCCTGACCGCAGCAGTTCAAAGAGGCAGTTGTTTGGGTGGCTGGAGTCTTTGATAATTCTCTTAGCCTTACCCCTGCACCGCTTGTTGTAAATGTTCTGGAGAGTGGGAAGCCCCCCTCCAATTGTGCGTTCGGCTGAACGGGCCACTCTTTGTAGTCTGCTTCAGTCTTGTGCGGTGCTATTCCCAAACCAGGAGGTGATATTCCCAGTCAGGATGCTCTCTATTGTGCATGAGTAGAAGTCTTAAGGATCTTCTGACTGACTTGGAACTTCCTTAGGCGCCTGAGGAAGTAGAGGCGTTGCCGTGCCTTCTTCACAACACTGAGGTCCATGGAGTCCCGGTGGGAGCGTGGGGAGCCGTCCTGTGGGGATGGTGATATGTGCAGAGGCCAGTGACAGCAGGCGAGTGCAGGGCCACCAGGGGGGGATAACCTATTTGCAGTCGTACAGTCTACACATGTGGTCCCTCTTTCTTACGCAGCCGGGGTGTGCCGCTGGAGGGAGCAGGAGATGGATTGGCTGGCTGGCGTGGAGGGGCGGTGCCCGGAAGGACGGGGCGCTGTTGAAAGGAGGATTCGTGTTTGGCAGTAGGCAGAACAGAGTCGCACGGACGACACCAGGAAGGCGGAACTGCGGAGATACGAGGACACGCTACCTTCTCTCGTGCCTTGTTCAACGGAAGACACTTACTGCTCCAAGCCTGCTGTGTTCACTTTCTCTCTGGGGAACGAGTGGAGCGAAACCAAGAGAGAGACATTGTAGCCACGCTACACGCCGTGAGTAAACCCAAAGTATCAGTAAATCTGCGCCGGATGAATGTACTGTTTCCTGAGCTATCAGTAAAAGGAATATATGAACTGTGCTATAAGGAACTTTGGATAATACAAACTGACATTACAATTGAAGAGAATTGAGAGCACCGCGTGCTGAAACGCTGCTACTATTAACATGGGCCCGCTCGTTGGAGAGCAGTACAACGGGGCGGCCATTTGACTAACAAATGAACGTAGGAGCTCGACGTGTGTAATTAACTGTGCTATTTCCTTGCCGCCAGGAGGACACTACCCTGGTCTGCTCTGTACTAAGAAGTACCCTATTCCCCGGTCCCAGTCGGAACGCTTTTCAGCCCGGGGCCGTGGGAGAGAGAGGGAGGGGGGGAGAGACTCTCCCCGCCCACGCGCCTCCGGGCTGCGTTATATCCTTTTTGTCGTATTGTCTACCAACTATGACCAGCGCTTTTTCACTGCCCCAACCTAGACTAGGATGTGGGAGGAACATTCTGGCCCCAGACCTAAACCTCATAGCACCCCATACCCACTACCCTAGACATGCCCCCTTATCTTTGCTGTGTGCCACCAGTGTGTATTGTTCCTAATAGTACTTGATTATGTGCTGTGACTCCCTGAGACCAGATGTGTGGTATTTATATTCTCAGGCTATGTTTGTAGTGTAGTGTGCAGTGTGATTCTGGATTCGTTCGTGACCATTTCCAGACCTGGGTGCAGTATCGGCACCATTCCCCACGTGTGCAGTGCTTTAGGGGCAGAACAGATAGTGGGGGTGGGAGTAGCACCTTGGGGTTGGCCTACAGTGCAGAGAAGCGCTTCCTCTTTTATTCACCCTAGGCCTACGGGCACTGGTCTTTTAGATTAGGTTAGTTAGTAGTTATTTATCTAGGTTTATGAACTTGTATGCTATATTTATTATCTGTAATAAAGTATTTCTTATTGTTTCTTAAACATTCTCCTGTGTCTGTTTGTGGTCTTGGGGAAATTCATGTATGGTAGGTCAGCTGAGCCCTTTGGGAAGTGCATCCGTGCGTTTGCACACCTTAACCCTAGATCTGGATGCTTCCCATGGGGGTCTGGTGACACTGATTCGTTGCTTTCTTTCTGTCCCGAAGACTTGGTATAGGCTAGCTCCCTTCTTTAGCAACAGCCAGGAAATCAGCCAGCATTATCCTTCGTCTTTGCAAAAATCCAAAAACGAACTTGGCCCATTGCTTGTGGAGCACGATATCATTATCACCTTATGTTATGGATGTTATGGATCATCACCGTTTGTCCTCTTCCTCTTCATAATTAATAGTTCGCCATTGTAGGCGACTCCAAGTAGTTGGGAGAGAATTCGGCGGGTCACCGAAAACAAACTTGGCCCATTGATGACGGATCACGACATCATCAGAGAATGAATGCAAGGACATATTCACTGCTTGGCCGTCAGGAACAGCACAACGTATCTTGCCCGTTTTGCTCATAACGTTTTTAAATGCCAACCCAATGCTAACTCACTGTTAAACTTCAATTCCACGCATTTGCCTGCGTACTGCAATAAATAATGTTTGAGTGTGTTCACCTGCGGTGGCTGGCAGCTGGCACAAAACATAGAGGGGGCGGGCTTTATTATGGAGATGAGAACACTTTTGATGTCAAAGGTACGCTAAATTTCAGATGACAAGGGACAATATTGTGAGATGAGAATTGGAAGAATGCGCCATAATGAGAATTAGAGACAAATATCCTATTAATATAAGTCCACATAACTAGAAAATAATGCTAAACACTGGAAAAGGCCATTTATAATATAGTTCCCCTTTAAGTATAATGAATGGTACTATGATGGAGGTCAGCTAGAAAGGCTTGGTCATTGAAGTTTTTTTTTGATAGTATGGGATAGTATGGGATTGTTTCATTTCTATCTTTTTTCTTTTTTGTGTTTCTGATGCAAGCTACAGGACGGTCACTAATTCCTAGGTCAAATGCACCACAGGCAACAATTGTATCACTCTTATTGGAAAGAATTAAGTAAATTATGGTGCTAGATCTACTTATTTTTTTATTTGGCCTGGTAGGTTTGGTGACCAACTGGGACAGGTATTCAGCCAATTGAGATCGAGGTCACCCATCACAATAATCTTGGCATTAGAACACTGAGGAAGTAAATCGGCCACTTTATCAATTGAGCCAATATCAGCAGATGGAGGTCTGTAGATCCCAGTCAAATAAAAAAATATAATTGGCCCCAAGTCTACAACATGAGAAATTCAGAAATTAACATTTAGGAATAGTAATAGATTTGACATAGATAGCAACTCCACCACCCCTTACCAATTCTCTCTGATCTAAATACATTATAGTGGTCCATGGCTATGGAGGAATCGCTATCTGAATTTCCCAGCCAACACTAATGTGTCTGGATCTGCACGGCTAAACCCTAGCTAGTGGGGACAAGGCATTAGAGTCCATGAGAGAGTGGTGAGCAGTAGGCTGAAGTCTCTCTCCAGCTGCACAGACTGTTCAGCCTTCACGTCCAAATTGAAGAATTTGGGGACAAATCGGCGGTAGTAGCTGGTCGTTTCTTGATCTGGGGATGGGGCCAACTCTGGATCGCCTCAACCTTTCCTACCTGGGGTCTGACCTGATCATGGCCGATGTATACCCCAGGTAGTCTGCATCTCGGAGGCCAAGGTGACACTTTTTGGGGTTCACCGTTAGCCCCGCCCCCATTAGGGCTTGCAGCACCGCCTCCACTTGTTGGAGATGGGTCCCCCACTCTTCTCCATGGATGACTATGTGATCGAGATAGGCCACCGCATATTTCTGGTGGGGTCAGAGGACTCTGTCCATGAGCCTCTGGAATGTGGGTGGGGACCTGTGTAGCCCGAACGGCAGCCGGACATAGTGGAAGAGGCCCTCTGGTGTGGCGAACACTGTCTTTTCCCGGGCTGCCGGGGCTGGGGGAACCTGCCAGTACCCCTTTGTGAGGTCCAGTGTTGTGGTGAAGCATGCACGGCCCAGGCGCTCGATCATCTCATGGACCCTGTCTTGTCGAATGTAATGTTTTATGTTTTGTGTGGACCCCAGGAAGACTAGTTGTTGTCATGCAACAGCTAATGGGGATCCTAATAAACTCAAACTAAACTCAAACCCTGGGCATATGATAGGCATCATACCGTATCGATCCATCTGGTTTTGAGACCAGCATGATTGGACTTGACCACTCACTGTGGGACTCTTCTATAATGCCAGCGCTCAGCATGGCCTTTACCTCCTTAGCGATGGCCTCTCGTTGGGCCGCCGGAATCCGGTCCAGCGTGGTCCGGCGTCAGCTGCTCGCCCATCTGCACTGCGTCCGGTTCCAGCTTGGCTAGGACAGGAGGAGGGGAGAGAGAAAAGAACACATTGCGGGCCACCTGTAAGGGTTCAGCATTCCCTGGTCAGACTCCGCCTGCTGCTCCCCCCTCCCCTCCTGTCCATCCAAGAACTCTTCAACAGCCCCCACCCTTGCACAGACTTTCCACTGCTCCTCAACAGCCCCCACTCTTACACTCATCCCCATCTGTACCTCCCCCTGCTGGATCTTTGTTGTCACTACTCCTCCTTCACTTGCACTTCATCAGGACATCTATACTTATGTGTGTTCTCCCCTTGTTAACTCTTCCAGTATATTTGTTACCCTCTGTGCTCCCGTTGTAACTGAGGGGTTACAAAACCCTGACTGTATTAAAGATTGTGATAGATTAAACCACTGCTAGTTATGTACTTTAATTACTGGCCAGACAGTACATCAAATATAGATGGTGAACACTCACACGAACACGGCATTGACAAAGAAATAGTATTTGAGGGTATTTTATTATTATGCAACATTAGGTTACAGAATGAGAATTAGGGTCGCGCTTGTATGGCGAAGAATATGCGTAAAGTCAGTCAATAGCATGAGTCACTAAGAATAGCAGGAATCCTACGATGGGTCTAAGTTGACACCACCTGTCATATAATAGCAACTATATAAGGCAACGCTGATACCGCCTGGAGACAATGGGTTCCCTCTGGGGGTGTAAGGCCTGGAGGGTAGAGGAATGTTCGGATACTCAGTCTGATTCAATGAAGAATAAAGAGACTCCAGGTACAGGAGTCGGTCCTTGTAAATCCCACGATCAGCAGCAAAGCAATAGTTGTAATCCAAATGCTCGATAGCACTGATGACAGCTAGCCAGCCTCTGTCCATGAGGCCAGCCCGAGTTGTAATCCTCAAGAGGTTGAATCCCAAACGATAGTGGAAATCAACGAGGCTCTTCTCCGGGTAACACGTTCCAAATCAATATAATCCAACCGGTAATGGTTCTGCAATCGCCGACGTTGGTTCTCCTGTGCACATGTCCGACGGTTCTCCGACTAGGCCTCCTCAGGTGTGGGCACGTATTTAGGCCACACACCCTGGCTAAGGTACACTAGCTAAAACACGACGAACCGCTGGGTAATGCTACACACGAACGAACTGTGGCCGCACGATATACAATAAATGAACGACTATTTACTTCACATTAGATTAGGTCGAACTTGATGTTACTGTATTAAACTCTGACACTTTACTATTCTATTCGCACATGTTCTCAATGCACAAGTTGCTCACTTCACCACGATGAACTACGTTGGCTTGTGTAGATGGACAAGCAGGTGCTCGGGGTAAGGTGGGGTAAGGTTGAACTTGACGTTGTGCGCACCTTGCGCTGTATATATACTTAAGTGACTATCTAGTCCCAAACAGCAGTCTTTGTCTGGTATCAATACGCTGTCTCCGGGCATGTTCTGACATGCCTGAACTTGTCTTTGAACCTGGCGTTGGGGGCCTGCGAGGTGGCGCCTAGGGGCGCTGTCCAGTAAGGAGAGCGAATATTACTCTGGTTTGAACGCAGGTAAAGGGATATTCCGTGTATATATAAATAATATACAAAGTATATCAAACAATAAAGGTAGATTCTCAGTTTTAATCTGGCCCTTCACAACAGCCGCCTCCTAATTAGTCCGCACCTAATTAGTTAAGGGAGACAGATTAATAGTCCAGTCAACTGCTCAATGTCTGTTGTGGGGAGTAGGGCAATCTACAAGGTCAGTGGGTCATGATTGTCATCAGGGGAGTCAGGGAGCCTCGGCAACTCTATCAGCCTCGCCACGGGCCGGGTGTAGGTCCGCCCTTGGACAATAACTTCTGCCGCTCTGACCTTTCCGTCGGCACCAGTGATCACTTTGCTTACGCGGCCGGCCGGCCACATAGCTCGGGGTAGTGACTGGTCTATGATCATAACGACTGTGTCCACTTGTAAGTTGTCTCTGTCCTTTACCCATTTCTGACGGGTTTGGAGAGACGGTAGGTAGTGGAGGAGGAAATTGTTCCAAAACTTGTCAGCCAATATTTGACTGTACCTCCACATTCTTCAGCCGTTCGCTTCTTCAGGTCTGTACACCGTCTGTGGAAGCGCAGGGTCCAGCCGCCCCATCAAGAGAGTGTTGGGGGTGACTGGGTCGACATCTGCTACATCACTTGAGACGTAACCGAGGGGCTTTGAGTTCAATACTCCCTCGATCTCCGTGAGGACTGTCGTGAGGACTTCTTCCGCCACGGTCTGGGCCCCAAGCACGGCGTACAGAGCTGTCTTTATGGAACGTACTTCTCTTTCCCAGGTTCCCCCGAAGTGAGGGGCGTTCGGGGGGTTAAACTGGAAGTCGATCTGATAGGGAGCGAGGTGGGTCTTAAGTTCTGGGCTTGGAAGCTCTCTCTCAGCTCTCTTTCTCCGCCTTTGAAGTGTGTCCCATGATCAGACAACAACATAGACGGTTTTCCTCTTCGCGCCATGAGGAATGAGTCCGTACTCATGGTCGGAAGGAGTTCTATGTGTACTGCTCGGGTGGTCATGCACTTGAATACAATGCCCCACCTCTTCTCTGTCCCTCTTCCTTTCTTCAAGTAGAGCGGGCCGAAGCAGTCCACGCCCGTGGAGTGAAAGGGCTTCTCGCCGAGTCGGAGGCGACAGGGAGGCAGGTCGGCCATCATGGGTATACTGGGCTGTGCTCGCCACTTGCGACAGTCTAGACAGGTCCGCTGGAAGCGTCGTACTGCTTCTCTTCCTTGCAGTATCCAATAACGACGTCGGATCTCAGCGAAGACTCTCTCTGCCCCAGCGTGGTGCACATCCTCGTCGTATTTCTTTATGATGATCTCAGTGACCTTGTGTCGGCTGTTGAGGACTATAGGAAACTTGACGTCATCCGTTAAGTCCGGGGCCCGTCTCAGACGACCACCCACCCTGATGAGGCCATGGGTGTCGCGCTCAGGGGCCAAGTGGAGCAGTCTGCTGTCTGACGGGATTGGCTTTGTTCCCTGCAGGCAGTCTAGCTCGTCGGGGAACGAGTCTCTTTGGGCTCGCTGTAGCAGAAGGAGTTCTACCTCTGCGTAGTTCGATGCGTCAATGTCTGTAGTGGGGGGAACCTCAGGGTGGTGCCACAGGAATGTTTTTAGCTGCGCACTCTCAAAGGTGAGGCAGTCGTCTATGTTAGGGTCAGTGGGGACTGGGATGTGCGTCAACCAACAGAACATAGATTTCTTGATCTCTGCCTCCTCTTGACTAGCCTCCCGTGGGGTGGGGGTAGGCCACTCCTCCTCCGGGAGCTTGAGGAACTCAGGACCGTCACTATAGATATTGGGGCGTGTGAGGTCATCTAGGGACATCCCCTGTGTGATGACATCGGCTGGGTTCTGTTTCGTGTCCACGTACCCCCAGCACGCTGATCCTACCAGGTCTTGAATCTCTGTGATTCTGACTCCCACGAAGACCTTGTATCTACAAGAATCGGACTGGATCCATGTGAGTACGGTCATGGAGTCTGACCACAAGATTGTTCTTTGCACCGGGATGGTGAGTTCACGTTGGATTAACGTGGCGAGTTGCGCGCCTACCAGAGCTGCGCAGAGCTCTAGACGCGGGATCGATTGTTGCTTGCGGGGGGCTATCCTTGAGCGAGCCAGGATGAAGGCTGTGTGTATTTCTCCTCCCTCCTCTCGGGCAAGTAAGCCACCGAACCGTAGGCTACTTCCGAGGCGTCACTGAAGACGTGCAGGTCCATCTGGCACGTCTCCAGCCGCACTGTGGGTGGGAAGTAGCTCCGGCGTATGTTCACATTTTGGAGCGAGCTGAGTTCTCTCTCCCACTCTCTCCAGGTGGAAGCTAGGTGGTCGGGTATGGGGTCGTCCCAGCCCTGTTCCTTGTCCCACAGCTCTCGTACAATCCCGAGTGGTGTAAGGTAGGATACACCCCAGCGGGTCGTATTGACTTGCGAGTGTTCTGTATACGCTCCGTCTGGTGGTCGGTAGAGGGGTCGACCTTCCCTGCTCCGGGGTCAGGGGTGTGTATTTGTAATGGAGCGAGTCTGTTTTGAAGCACCAGACTAGTCCTAATGTCATTTCTTGGGCTTCACCTGGGATGGTCGCCATCCAGGTCTCGCTGCTTGCTGCCTTTGTCTCTGGGGAGAGGCTGCGAAGTACTTGAGGGTCGCTGCTGGCCCACTGCCGGAGATCAAAGCCGCCTTTGATCAGTGAGGCGCGGAGCTTGAGTAGGAGGGCTTCGGCTTCTTCTGGCATCGAGACGCTTTGCAGACAGTTGTCCACGTAGAAACTCCTCTCTACACTTTGTCTGACCTCCTCGTCAGCTTCAGGGTCTTCTGTCACATGTTTTTGCAGTGCGAACGTAGCACAGCATGGGCTGCATGTGGTTCCGAAGGGGAGGACCTCCCATTGGTAGATGGATGGTTGCTCATCCCCGATCCTCTCTCTCCATAAGAACCGCAGCAAGGGCTTGTCCTCTTCCACTAGTCGCACCTGCAGGAACATCCCTTTGATGTCGCCGCTGATGGCCACCTTGTCTTGGCGGAAACGTAGTAGTACGCCGAGGAGAGATGGGCCGAGTGTCGGGCCGGGCAAGAGTTCTTTATTCAGATTCTGTAGTCCGATCTGGTAGCTGCAGTTGAATACAATGCGATCCTTGCCGTTGTGGTGGACCTTGTGGTGGGGCACGTACCATGATTCAGTCGTCTGGTCGGCCTCTTGAATGGCAATTTTCTTTATGTGTCCCGCGGCGATCAGCCTGTCGATCTCAGCGCGGTACACAGTGGCTTGAGTGGTGTCTTTGGCTAGACGCCGCTCGGTGTTCAGTAGATATCGCTCTGTCGCTTCTTTTGAGGCGTGGAGGGTGCGCATACCCTCTTGCCTCAAGAGTGGAGTTGCGTATCTCATCACTCCGTTGACCTCGACTCTCTTTGTCTTCTGCTCGAAGAGGGCTATGGCATAAGTGTCTTCCTTTGAGCGAACGAGTTTCTTTTCATTCTTAAAGGGCATCGCGTCTAATGTCCATAGCCTCTCGACGTGCTGCAAGAGGGTGGTGTCGTCTTCGTTTATCCTCGTGTAGAGGCAGCGAGGGGCTGTCGGTCGGTTGGAAGACCCGGAGAGGGGGCCTTGTAGTGTCCAACCCAAACGGGTCTCGACCGCTGCTGGACAGCCTCTGGGCCCGATGTGGACCCAGTCCGTTGGGACGATGAGGTGTGCGTGGTCGGATCCTATGAGCAGGGTCGGGGTGGCGTCATCGATGAGCGGTATAGGTAGTTGACGTAGGTGCACGTATTTCTCCATCAGCTTTGGGATGGGGTAGGTGTACCGTGACAGGCCTATGTCGTGGCTGGTGAAGGCGTTAGTGATGCTATACTGCTTCTCGGGCTGCTCGACCGCTGCTATCGTGAAGGAGACATTTTCACCCTTTATGGTCTTCAGGTCTCTTCTAATGGTACGGATTGTCATTGTTTCTTCGTTCCCCCGCAGACCCAGCCGGGCTGCGGCGGATGCGAGGAGGAGAGTCTTTTCTGACCCATCATCTAGGACGGCGTAAGTGTCCATGACCTTGTCCTCGTAGCTTAAGAGCACTCGGACCACCTTCAAGAGCACTCGGGAGCTCCCGCTCTTCGCAGGGTCTATGTACATGACGTTCACTCTCGAGCTGCTTGGGGTTACGGGTTTCTTCTTGTTGCTGTCGTGTAGGACCTCCAAGTGGGCGCCGTCGCACTTGCTGCATCTTTTCTTTAGGCGGCACTCAGCTGCCATATGGCTGCGCGCGCAGCGGAAGCAGCAGCGGTTGGCTTTGATCCACTGACTCACCTCGTCAGCGGTCAGCTTCTTGAAGGTGTCACATTGAGACAGCCAATGTTCATTTTCACAGTACTGGCATACAATCTTTCACTTCCCCTTCGCGTGGGGGGTGCTGTGGTTCTTGTGCTGCGGCACTGACCCGGCCTGGTGCATAACTGTCACTGACCGGTGGTTATCGTTGGACCTCCGAGGTCCATCTCTTGGGCTAGAGCCACTCCACACGAATGTGTCCAGTCGTAGACTGCTGACTTCCCTCGTGAGGAAGGCGGCCAGGTCTAGGAGGGATGGCTCGGGACCGTCGAGATCATGGTGGTCTCTCTGCCGCCGAAAGCGCTCTTGGCGGGCTGGAGGGAGCTTCTCTAGTATTCGTTCCACATTAGAGTTAGCATATAGTTCGTATCTCCCTTTCTCCTTTTGGGACCCCAGCATCCCTACCAGGGATTGTACCTTGATAGAGAGGTCATCCAATGCTCTATTGTCTTTGGCTGGGGGGAGGCGGTCGATATCTCTTATTTCTTGTATCACGTAGTCCCATATGCGTCCATAACGCTGGTCGAGGGCCACTAGAGCCGCGGAGTATGGGGTGCTTGAGTTGGAATATGCCAGCGCTATATTATGCGCTCTGGGCACCTTGAGATGCTTGAGGAGGATGGCATATTTGTACGACTCGTCGGGGACGTCGGACATCATAGTCTCCAAGCACATCCGTAATTCCGTGTACTGTGCTCTGTCCTCGTGCGTAAAGTCTGGGAACGTCGGTGTGCCAAGGTACGATGCCATGGATGGCCGGCACATTGGTGAGCGTAGGGGAAGAGGCCTCCTGGGCGAGTCTCCCCGTACGTGTTGTCGTGGGCTGGTACTTGGTGGGTACCAGAGGCCGGGTACCCAGGTGCTGTTCCTCGGTGCTGACTGCACGTCAAACTCACCCGTGAGTTGAGTCGGGGGTTTGTAGCGCAGTGACTCGGGGCTGAAGTCTGGGCTGTACTGGGCCTCCTGGTCCTGAGTACGTTGCTGCTGGTGGGCTTGACTTTCCTCCTCTTCCTCTTCCTCTTCTAGGTCCTGCAGTCTTCTATTCAGTCTCTCGGCGGCGTAGGCCGGTTCTTCCCGGTGGCTGGGTCTCGTATGGACCGGTCGGGGAGGGGGTTCGGAGACGTAGATAGGATCCTTCTGTTGGCCGGGTTCCAGGTCGCTTGGTCGGGTAGGGGAAGGTGCCTTAGACCCTTGTCGTGATGATGTCTGGGAGCTCCGTGCGGAGAGAGGGGGTGTCGCCCTGGCAATCAATTGTTCTATCATCTGCGCCTGCAGCCGGTCGCGCTCTGCTTCGCGCTGGGCATGGGCGGCGTCGCGCTCTGCTTCGCGCTGGGCATGGGCGGCGTCGCGCTGTGCATCGGCGCGGCCTCTTTCAATGTTCTCTTCCGTCTGAAGGCGTCTGGTCTCCAGTCTTATGCGGTCGTCTTCACTCCTTTGTTGCGCCTGGAAGCGCTCTCGCTCGGTTGCAGAGTGTTTGCGTTCACTAAGGGCTTGCGCTTGGAGTTGCGCATGAAGGCGCTCTCTTTGGTCTGCAGATTGTTCGCGCTCGCTCGTCTGTTGAGCCTGAAGGCGCTCTCTTTCCATGGTAGAGTGTTCGCGCTCACTTAATTGTTGCGCCCGGAGGCACTCTTGTTCCATGGAAGAATGTTCGCGCTCACTAAGCGTCTGTGCTTGAAGTCGATCGCGTTCACCCTGAAGTCGATCGCGTTCGGTGGAGGCTGTCAGGGTGGCGATGAAGGCTTGCGCCAGTATCTGGTCCGCCTCGCTGGGGGATGACACTGACGGAGGTGATCGGCTTCTGACAGTGCTCGTTGGAGATCTGTTCTCCTGGCGCGCCCCGAGGTCCATCTCCTGGGCGCGCTTCTCTTCTGGTGGTGTGTCGGGTTCTGTCCCTGGAGCACTTTCTTTATCCTGGAGCTCTCCGGGGACTATCCCGTTGACGTTGTCTGGGGGTATAGTCATGTCATGTCCCCCCTGGTCCCCCCCGTGAGCTTGGTCAGTTTCGTTAGAACCCACTGGGGTCTCTACTGGCAGGGTCGCCTGGTCGGTAGGATTTGACATGCTTTGACTATCCGCTTTATCCGCATTTAACGTCTGTTTAAAGCTAGGTATTAGAACGACAGCGTATTCCTCCAGATAGGGAGGTGGCTGACGTTTGCGCTGCGGGCGTTCTAGCTTGGGAGAGCCGCTTGGGGAGTGTTCACCGCTGGCCATGGTTAATATTAATATTATATTAAATATTACACTGATACCCTCCGGCTCGAAGGACCAATTGTAACTGAGGGGTACAATTCCCTGACTGTATTAAAGATTGTGATATATTAAACCACTACTAGTTATGTACTTTAATTACTGGCCATACAGTACATGAATATATATGGTGAACACCCACACAAGAATACGGCATTGACACATAAAGTTCTATTTGGAGGGTATTTATTATTATTAAGCAACGTTAGGTTACAGATTGAGAATTAGGCTCGCGCTTGTATGGCGAAGAACACACGTAAAGTCAGTCAAGAGCGTAAGTCAATGAGAATAGTATGAATACTAGGATGGGTCTAAACTGACGCCACCTGTGGTATAGCAATTACATAGGGCACACTAGTACCAGCTGGATACACTGGGGGGTTCCCTCCGGGTGTAAGGCCGGTAGGGGTAGAGGAATGTTCAGGGTACAAAGTCTGGGTCAACGAGGAATAACGAGGCTCCAGATACAGGAGCCAGTGCATGTACTCCCTTGATCAGCAGACAAAGCAGCAGTTGTAATCCAAGTATGCTCGACAGCATGGAAGACAGCTAGCCAGCCTCTTCCTAGAGGCGGGCCCGAGTGATGATCCTCACGGGGGTAAATCCCAAACGACAGTGGGATCGACGGTTCCCTGCTCCAGCGGTCACGGTCCCAAAGCAATATAATCCAACCAGAAATGGTTCTGCAGTCGCCGGTGTAGGTTCTCCGGTGTACATATCCAACGGTTCTCGCCTAGGACTCCTCGGGTGTGGGCGCGGATTTAGGCCGCACAGCCTGGATAAGTGCACTAGCTTAGTCACGACGAACCGGTGGTAATGCTGGTCACTGAAGAACAGTAGCCGCACGATACACTATAAATGATAGACTATTACTTCACATTAGATTAAGTCGAACTCAACGTTACTGCGTTAAACTCCGACACTTTAGTAATCTATTCGCACGCGGTTCTCAATGCTCTATTTAGAGGCAAAGTGGCTCACTTCACTGCACGTTGTCTCGTGGTGAAGGCATCAAGGTTTTGGTAAGACTACTGCTGTTTACACCTGCGCCGTATTTATACGTAAGGTGAATTATCTAGTGCCAACCTCAGTTCTGTCTCGTATTACTGCGCAGACTCTGGGCATGTTGCGACATGCCCGGAGTTGCCTTTGAACTTGCCGTTGGGGGCTTGGCCGTTGGCGCCTAGGGGTCGCTGTCCAATAGGAGAGCGAATATTACTCTGGTTTGTACACAGGTAAAGGGATATTCCGTGTATATATACAAATAATATACAAGGGATATCAAACGATATACAAATATTATACAAGGGATATCAAGCAATAAATATATATATTCGGTTTAATCTGACCCTTTGTAACACTTGCCGTGATGATCTCCGGGAGCTCCGTGCGGAGAGAGGGGGTGTCGCCCTGGCGATCAATTGTTCTATCATCTGCGCCTGCAGCCGGTCGCGCTCTGCTTCGCGCTGTGCATTGGCGGCGTCGCGCTGTGCATTGGCGCGGCCTCGTTCGATGTTCTCTTCCGTCTGAAGGCGCCTCTCCTCCAGTCTGATGCGGTCGTCCTCACTCCGTTGTTGCGCCTGGAGGCGCTCTCGTTCCGTTGCAGAGTGTTCGCGCTCACTAAGGGCTTGCGCTTGGAGTTGCGCGTGGAGGCGCTCTCGTTCCGCTGCAGAGTGTTTGCGCTCGCTTAATTGTTGCGCCTGGAGGCGCTCTCGTTGTTCGCGCTCGCTCATTTGTTGAGCCTGGAGGCGCTCTCGTTCCACGGCAGAGTGTTCGCACTCACTTAATTGTTGCGCCCGGAGGCGCTCTCGTTCCGTAGCAGAGTGTTCGCGCTCACTAAGGGCTTGCGTTTGGAGTTGCGCGTGGAGGCGATCTCTTTCCGTGGCAGAGTGTTCGCGCTCACTAAGCGTCTTTGCTTGAAGCCGGTTGCGCTCACCCTGGAGTCGGTCTCTTTCGGTTGAGGCTGTCAGCGTGGCGATCAAGGCTTGCGCCAGTCTCTGGTCCGCCTCGCTGGGGGATGACACTGACGGAGGTGATTGGGTGCTGACAGGGCTTGTTGGAGATCTGTTCTCCTGGCGCGCTCCGAGGTCTATCTCCTGAGCGCGGTACTCTTCTCTTGGTTGTGTGTCGGGTTCTATCCCTGGATCGCTTTCTTTATCCTGGAGCGCTCCGGGGTCTATCCCGGTGACGCTGTCTGGAGGTATAGTCACGTCATGTCCCACTTGGTCCCCCCCGTGACCTAAGTCAGTTTCGTTTGAACCCACTGGGGTCTCTACTGGCAGTGTCGCCAAGTCGATAGGATTGGACATGCTTAAACTATCCGATTTATCCGTATTTAACGTCTGTTTAGATAAGCTAGGGGGTAGAACGAAAGCGAAGTCCTCCAGATATGGAGGTAGCTGACGTTTGCACTGCGGGCGTTCTAGCTTAGGGGAGCCGCTTGGAGAGTGTTCACCGCTGGCCATGTTAATATTAATATTATATTAAATATTACACTGATACCCTCCGGCTCGAAGGACCAATTGTAACTGAGGGGTTACAAAACCCTGACTGTATTAAAGATTGTGATAGATTAAACCACTGCTAGTTATGTACTTTAATTACTGGCCAGACAGTACATCAAACATAGATGGTGAACACTCACAAGAACACGGCATTGACAAAGAAATAGTATTTGAGGGTATTTTATTATTATGCAACATTAGGTTACAGAATGAGAATTAGGGTCGCGCTTGTATGGCGAAGAATATGCGTAAAGTCAGTCAATAGCATGAGTCACTAAGAATAGCAGGAATCCTACGATGGGTCTATTATACCTGTCGTATAATAGCAACTATATAAGGCAACGCTGATACCGCCTGGAGACAATGGGTTCCCTCCGGGGGTGTAAGGCCTGGAGGGTAGAGGAATGTTCGGATACTCAGTCTGATTCAATGAAGAATAAAGAGACTCCAGGTACAGGAGTCGGTCCTTGTAAATCCCACGATCAGCAGCAAAGCAATAGTTGTAATCCAAATGCTCGATAGCACTGATGACAGCTAGCCAGCCTCTGTCCATGAGGCCAGCCCGAGTTGTAATCCTCAAGAGGTTGAATCCCAAACGATAGTGGAAATCAACGAGGCTCTTCTCCGGGTAACACGTTCCAAATCAATATAATCCAACCGGTAATGGTTCTGCAATCGCCGACGTTGGTTCTCCTGTGCACATGTCCGACGGTTCTCCGACTAGGCCTCCTCGGGTGTGGGCACGTATTTAGGCCACACACCCTGGCTAAGGTTACCTCGCTGGGTAATGCTACACACGAACGAACTGTGGCCGCACGATATACAATAAAAGAACGACTATTTACTTCACATTAGATTAGGTCGAACTTGACGTTACTGTATTAAACTCTGACACTTTACTATTCTATTCGCACATGTTCTCAACGCACGAGTTGCTCACTTCACCACGATGAACTACGTTGGCTTGTGTAGATGGACAAGCAGGTGCTCGGGGTAAGGTGGGGTAAGGTTGAACTTGACGTTGTGCGCACCTTGCGCTGTATATATACTTAAGTGACTATCTAGTCCCAAACCGCAGTCTTTGTCTGGTATCAATACGCTGTCTCCGGGCATGTTCTGACATGCCTGAACTTGTCTTTGAACCTGGCGTTGGGGGCCTGCGAGGTGGCGCCTAGGGGCGCTGTCCAATAAGGAGAGCGAATATTACTCTGGTTTGAACGCAGGTAAAGGGATATTCCGTGTATATATAAATAATATACAAAGTATATCAAACAATAAAGGTAGATTCTCAGTTTTAATCTGGCCCTTCACAACACCCGTGGTTTTGTTAAGTGTTATTTAGTCCTTTAGTGGTTTCCCCAGTGTGGTTGTATCTATTTGTTGTTTTTAGTCCTTGCGTCTCGTTCCCAATCACCCTCATGTGTCAATTAGTGTGTGTATATCTGTCTCGTCTGCCAGCCTCCCTGTGTCGCTTCATTGTTTTGAGATCCTTGTTTCGGTTCCAGGTCTCCATGTTCTCTGTGCTGTACCTTGTTCTCCCGTGAGCCTACTCCCTTTGTCAGTAAGTGTTAGTGTTTTTTTGTTTGTTTCCACCATATTTGTTTTTGTGTAAAGTTTGTCTCGTTTTGTTAGTGTTTATTTGTAGTCAGCTTGTTCCATTTTTCTCCTCGCCTGCTTTGCAGTGTTTTTTGTTGTGCCTTTTGTGCATGCTCTCATTATGAGTTATTCTTTGTTTTGTTGCTGCTGCCCTTTTTCTAAGTAAAGTCGTTTTGATACAATTCACCCCTGGCTCCACGTCTCGTCTGCCTATTCTCTCCTCGTCCTGTTCAGCAATTGGGTCCTCGACAACACTATCCCTAACACCACCCATTTTTTAAGTAAATTAATGTGGTACCTTGGTGGGGTGTCTTCAGCCCGGCTGTCATACTCGGTAGGTGACGTCGCCCATTTTCTCCATGATCTCATATGGTCCGTTCCATTTCGGCAGAAACTTGCATTCCGACGCGGGGGCGAGGATCATCGCCCTGCCCCCGGGGGCGAACTATGGGTTGCGTGCCCCAGTTGTAGACTCGGGCCTGTGCCCTCTGGGCTGTGGCCATGTGCTCTCTTACCATTGGCCAAATAGTCGCCATTCTATAGAATAGAATAGAAATACTTTATTTATCCAGACGGAAATTCAGCACTACAGATCGCTCACAGTAAACAGTAAACATTTAGGTAGTCAGAAACAAAGTCACGAATAAGAATAAAGAATCAAATATACACAGGATATACATTCTGTTATGTATATACATTCTAAAATATAAAATATACAGCCAAAAATATACAGAGCTATACAGTAAGTGTACAGTACTAAGTGTAAAATTAAAAAGAAATTTGATTTTAAAAGTAAAGGTCCAGGAAGATTATGCCAGATAGTGCTGTCACCCTGTGCTCAGTGATGCAGTGAGGCACAGTGATGCGTTATAAATAGGGATGTCCGATATTATCAGCCTACCGATATTATCGGCCGATATTGGCATTCAAATGTGATATCGGAAAATATCGTTATCGGTTTAAAAAAAAGAAATTTAAATTTCTATAATTAAGAGTTGGACAATATCGGTATCGGTAAAAAAGCCAATATCGAGCATCCCTATAAAGTCTGATGGCTGTCGGAATGAAGGACTTCCTGTGTGTTGCATCTTGGGAGTCTTAGTCTAACACTAGCACAACACTGACCATATGTGACAGGGGCTCACAACTCGGGGTGTGTTGAGCCGGCGTCACCTGATTGGAATTAATAAAATACACACAGCACAAGGTAGAAGCAACTTTAACAGACGTTTTATTGCTGTTTAGGGAAGGAAGAGGTTAGTGTAAGTGTCAGCTGTGGTAGAAAATACTATGTATTGTAATTAACTTAACACCTAGCTCCACACAGAAAAGTAAATAAGTAAAACACACAGAAAAGTAAATAACACAAGAAGACACAGACACAGGATTAACCCAAACAGCAGACATATTATTAGACATAGAGACTGGAGACAATGAGGACCAAAAACGATCAGGTCGTATGAGATAATAAGAAGACACTTGATTGAAACTAATTAAACAATTTAAACCATACAGGACCAGATCACCCTCCAAAAGTATCCTCTGTCTCTGTTACATTCAACCCTAAATTGACTTGCCCTAGGCCTGAGCAGTCAGGAAAATGTGGCTCGTTAGGCTTTGAATGTAAAATGGTGGACACAGGTAAACGGACAAGTGTTATCAAAAATAACTATATTTATTGGATAACCAAAAGACAAAAGAAAGGGGAGCTGGGTGCTCCAGACTCCATAGGTTCACGCTACAAATAAAGTAAAGCACATGGTCAAAAATAGGATAAGGCAAAAATGGACAAGCAGCAAAACATGGTCAAAATGGTGGAAAGCTCAAAGTGAGGTCTTCAGGTTGGACTCTGGAGAACTGTGACGAGCGACAGCTGCAAGAGAAAGCGAGCTGCTGCTGACTGCACCCAGGCCTAACCTCGTTCCCAGCTTTATCTCGAGAGATAAAGCCTGGTAAAGCACTACGGCCGAAAGTGGGAATCAGGTAGGAAGTCCCGCCCCCTGAAATCACGACACGGTGCTCATGAAAATGTATTCCCCCCAGAAACAACCTCGTTATCGCCTCCCTCGACAGGCTGACAGACCTGCTTGTTGTTTGTTTCGCTGGGGACTATAAACAGATCAGGGGGTGCCCGGAAACCGGAAGGCCTGTAGCCGGTATTTCTGTATTTCCGATTCACATTTTAGGAGGCATAGCTTTACCAGCCTAACCCAGGCCTCGTTACATAGGGCGTGGTGCCTCAATCACCACACCTGTGACAATTAGAAGAAGCGGCCATTTTTAGTGACAAGGAAAACAGAAAGAAATCACAACCACCAATCAGTGACAACACACTTCAACCACAATGTGAATATGCACCACCACAGACAGTAAGTATCCCTCCACCATGTGAAAGTAATACGTAACAGTCTCACACATTCAAACATTTTAAGCAGTAAGACTGCGAGTTTATTTAATTAAATTAAATGTAATTAAATTAAATTTATTTTTCATTTGATTTATTTCCCTTTTTTAAATACAGTAGCCGAGTAGCGGAAGGTGGTTGTTGGAAGTTGCTCATTAACTCAGTTGAAACCGTTGAAAAATTTAAAGTGTTATTTGTGGTAAAGCTTAGGTGGTGTTTCATATAAGGACTCAGACAGCGTGGCCATTTCAAGTAACGTCTTTATTCATCTAACACACCTGCGCCTGCGCCACGCCTTACAGCAACAGCTATGGATGCCCGTAAGGGACATCCACTACATCTCCCCTTCTCCCAGGAATAAACCTAACCTCCTCAAGTATAAACATCATCCAGTATATTCAGACATCTACTACAGACATCCATTACATCTCTCCTTCTCCCAGGAATAAACCTAACATCCTCAAGTATGTTGAAATACTGATGTAACATTACATAACATTCCTGCACAGATAAAACAGGTAAGTGCCTTCTAGCTGTAAGGTGAAGCACCCCCCTTTCTTTTTTCTTTTCTTTTACTGAACGTAGTCCTTGAGCCATTCTGGCGGCTTTATCTGCCGTCTCGGAACGTCTCTCACTTTAGTCTCTGTACTCTCTCTCTCTCTAGTCAGGGCGCTTGGTGCTATTTCCTCCTCCGTTGTTTGCTCCTCCTGTGGAGTCGGTGTCTCTTGTGGCTCAGGGAGAGCTTGCAGATGAGCCCTGTTCCTCCTCACCACCTCTTCTCCTGCCCGGACCACATAGGAGCGTGGCTTGTCAGCCTTCCTGAGCACCGTAGCTGGCCGTTTTGAGGTGGAGATCCACACCGATTGACCCGGTCTCAGTTCCGGCCTCTGTGTGGCCCGGTGTCTCTCATTAAAGTTCTGCGTCTGTCTCAGTTTCAGTTGGTAGTCCTTTTCCTGAAAGGCCTTCGTTTTGGGCCATTGTGGTTTCAGGTGGGCCGGCGACTGTGGCAGTGGGGAGCGGAGCTTCCTGCCCATCAGGAGCTCAGCAGGTGATGGTCCATGCTGCAATGGTGTGACTCTGTACGCTAACAGTGCCCTGTGTGGGTCTTCATTCTTACTCAACAGTGACTTAGCCGTCTTGACAGCTCTCTCTGCCTCTCCATTGCTCTGGGCAAAGTACGGGCTACTTGTCACATGAGCAAAGTCATAATCTGTGGCAAAGGCGGCAAACTCCGCTGACGCAAACTGTGGACCATTATCACTCCGCAGGACCTCTGGGACCCCGTGTCTGGAGTACATGGCCTTTAACGCCTCGATCACTCCTTTAGTTGTGGTAATGGGGGTTTTCTCTATTTCAATGTACCTTGAATAGTAGTCTACTGCTAACAGATAGGTGGTGCCCTTTAGGTAAAACATATCCACCCCTACCTTTTGCCACGGCCGCTGAGGCAATGCCGATGGCATCATTGGCTCTGGATGCCGTGTCTGACTCTTCACACATGTTTCACACTGTGTTACTACCTTAGCGATCTGACTACTTAAGCCCATCCATGCACTTAGATATCCCCATGTGTCCCTCATGTAAACGTGCCAGCATTTCTGTTTGCAAAGTCTCTGGTACTACTATCCTCTGTCCTTTCATTAAAAGGCCTCCTGCACAGTATAGCTCACTCTGGTAGATCCAGTAGGGCTTTAGCTGCTGTGGCAGTTCCTCCTGTCTTGGCCACCCCTTTTTGCACTGCTGTATAAGCTGTCTGCAGTCCTTTTGCTGTTCCTCAGCAATCTGTTGCAGCTTTGCCTTAGACGCTGGTAGGCCCTGCTGTACTGCCTCAACAAACACCTGTGCTTCTCCTTCCAGCTCTCTTTCCTCCTCTGTCAGTGTGCGCACGATTGGGGCCCTTGATAATGCATCTGCCGTTATCAACGCTTTCCCTGGGACATATACTATGTGGTATGTATATCTCAGTAGTCTAAGCCTAAAGCGCTGGATTCTTGGGGGTAAGTCATCTAGTGCCTTCGTACCTAACAGAGCCAACAGTGGCTTGTAGTCGGTCTCTATGGTAAATTGAAGGCCTATTATATACGAGCTGAGCCTTTCGCATGCCCATGTTACTGCCAGCGCCTCCTTCTCCACCTGGGCATATCTCTGCTCTGTGACAGAGAGACTGTGTGAGATATAGGCTATCGGGCGCCACTCCTTGTTGTCCTGCATTTGGGTGAGGACTGCTCCCACTCCAAAAGATGATGCATCTGCAGACACTCTTGTCTTAGCATTTGGCCTGTACTGTGCTAGCACCCTATCTGAGGCCAGATCAGACTTCACCTTTTCAAAGGCTGTCTGCTGCACCTCTCCCCACACCCAGGCATTCTCTTTCACCAGTAAATCCCGTAGTGGTTTGGTAGTGTCGGTGAAAAGAGGTACAAACTTTCCCATGTATGTGGCCATGCCCAGGAACCGTCTCACGTCTGCGACATTTTGTGGAGCGGGCATGTCTACGATTGCCCTCACTTTCTCTGTGTCTGGCGCTATGCCCCCTGCACTGACTTTGTGGCCCACGAACACCAACTCTGTCTGTGCGAACAAGCACTTTTCATTTAGGGTCAGGCCGGCTTCCTGAAGCCTGGACAGGACCGCAGTGAGCCTCTCATCATGCTGGGCCCTATATCTACGCCACATACCAGCACATCATCTGCGTGGCATATTATGCCCGTCAGCCCGTCCAAGAGCTGCGACATGCGCCTCTGAAAATGTTCTGGACCAGAGCTGATCCCGAACGGCAGGACATTGAAACAGAAGCGGCCACATGGAGTAACAAATGTGGTGAGCTCTCTGCATTCTTCTGATAGGGGAATCTGCCAGAACCCTGAGCGTGCGTCTAGCTTAGTGAAGATCTTTGCCCCATTCAATTGAGCCAATGACTGCTCTACTGATGGTAGTATGTGTCGTTCTCTACATACCGCCTCATTGAGTCTAGTCAGATCCACGCAGATCCTGATGTCTGTCTTGTTGGGCTTTATCACGGGTACCATACCCGCACACCATGGCGTTGGCCTTTCTATCCTTGAAATTACTCCCATTTTTTCCATTCTCTCCAACTCCTCCTTGACTTTGTCTGCTAGTGGTATAGGCACTCTGCGTGGAGTAGTGAGTGCGTATGGTACTGCATCCTCCTTCAGGCGAATGCAGTAATCCCCCTCTAGCCTCCCCAGGCCTGCGAACACTGTGGGGAATTTACGCCTGAAAAAGTCCCCTGGGTCCTCCAGTTCATCAACCCGCTCTACCAGTCGCAAGGCTTCAACTGCTGGCAGACCTAATAAGGGTCTGACTAAAGAATCTACTACAAATACCGGCTGGGCAACCGTTCCACTTTTGCTCTTGAGCTGGCATATGACTTGCCCTGCTACCTGCAGCACCATGTTATTGGGCCCATATAGCTTCTTATCTGTTGCCATCAAGGGGCCGTCTCTGCTATATTTATATAGCCTGGTGGGGATAGCAGTGACTGCTGCTCCTGTGTCTATTTTAAAAGAGATCACTTCTCCATTGAGTTCTGTCTGTGTGCCAGCCAGAGACATGATCCTTCACTTCTCCTAGAAAAAGGGTGTCCTGTTGTAACTCTCCCTCCTCTAGCATCTCATACACTGGCTGTGCGAAACGGCACACTGCAGCAAAATGCCCTGTCTTGTGGCACTTTCTACATTCTGCATTGCTAGCTGGACATTCTCTCCAGCTATGGGGGGAAAATCGACCACATTTCTGACATTTCTCTGTGTTTTTGACTGTCTCTGTCTGTCTTGTTCTGGTATACCCTGTTTGTTTGTGACCATATGCCTCTTTCTTTTTGAATGGACAAGAGATCGCATCCACCTCTCTCCTTTCCTCTGTGTGTGTAGCCCCGCCCCGCATCACAGTCTGTTGCTGCTTCACCGTTTCCTGCTGTTTCACTTGACTGATAGCCTTGTTCAATGTCATGTCAGCGTCTAGCTGCAGTTTCTCTGAAAGGGCCAGGTATTTTATCCCGACAATAATGCGATCCCGGATTAACTCCTCCCTCAACACCCCAAAGTTACAGTGTTCTGCGAGTTTATGCACTGCCATTATGAAGCTATCCGCGGCTTCCCCTGGCTCTTGTTTACGTACGTTAAACTGCGCACGCTCGAATATGACGTTATGTCGCCCTACGAAATGTTCTTCCAAACACGTAACCACAGTTGCATATACGAGCCTTTCCTGTGCACTCAGCTGAGTAGCATTTAGAATGTCCTCCGCTTCATCTCCCATGAAGCATATCAGCGTATTGACCTGGAAAGCCTCTCCTTTCCTATCCAGTCCCGATGCGACGCGATATCTGTCAAACCTCCGGATCCATCTCGGCCAGTTCTTGCCGTCTGTGCAGTCAAACTTCTCCGGTGCGCTGACATGGAAACTGTCCGTCTGCGCGCGACCTGCTGCCGGTGCTGGTGGCGCCGCCCTTGCTGCCGCTGGTGCCCCTTCGCCGTCCGACATAGTTAGCTAACGTTAGCTGTTGTGCTATCTCTTGTAATAGCCTGTAATATCTCTCTCGCCGCTTGACCAGTCTCTTCGTCTCCTAGGTAACGGGTTAACCCTTCTGACATGGGTTGAACACTTCAGACACCATGTGGTAAAGCTTAGGTGGTGTTTCATATAAGGACTCAGACAGCGTGGCCATTTCAAGTAACGTCTTTATTCATCTAACACACCTGCGCCTGCGCAACGCCTTACAGCAACAGCTATGGATGCCCGTAAGGGACATCCACTACATTATTAACTAACAAATTAGTTGTTGGTTAAAGTGGTTAGTAAATCTACAAAACCAACTACAACTTGGTCAACTAATCAATCTTAACTATATTCACAGGACATACTTGACTCCTGTAAGACTGAACAGAATGGGCCTTAAACAAGACTCAAAATGCTCCCAATGTACAAATGGAGACGAAGGGACATTTATGCACATGTATTGGGACTGCCCACCAGTTAAGGCATTCTGGAAAGATGTGACCCATCAATTATCAAAACTCGTATCTTGGAATATACCAGTACACCCCTCTGTATTACTATTGAATGATGTTTTTGAGTTTGCAGTAAATCCACAGCTAAAGATATTGGTTTTATCGGGTATCACAGTAGCTAAAAAACTGATCGCATCACGCTGGTTTCAACCGGAAAAAATGTGCAGGAAGGTTTGGTCTCTTACATATCTCGATGTGATTTATCAAGAAATATCTACAGCAAGAATTCTGGGTCTCAACGAATCCAAAATGTCAATGTGGTTAGAAGTGGTGGAGAGAATAAAAGCTAGCTTATAATGGTAGTGTCTGGTTAGAGTGAGGGATAATGGAGGTACTATCCAAGGAGGGGTCCGGGAGGGGGGGGGGGGGGGGTTCGAGCTGGAGCATATGTGTGTAGGGTTTTAGAAAATAGGTATTAGGGGTATATCCCGTATAAGGCATTTGTATAATTGGTAATTTCGTTGGATATACACTATATACGTTAAAATATTATTATAGACTTTTTTTTTGTTTTCTGTTCTGTACTTGCATGTCATTTTAGCCACCTTGTCTGTTAGTTTCATTATGATTATGTGTTGAGTACTGACTTTTAATCATTTTTGTTTTGCAATAATAAAAAAAAAAAAAAGAAAAAGAAAAAAACTACAACTAGATGAAATAAATCAGTAACAAAACAAGCAACTGAAATGACTGCACCTGCACCAGTAAAGGTAGCCCCAGTTATCTATATATACATGTATAGACTGCAGCAAGGCCTATCACAGTATGACAAATTGGGATTTTGCAAGGTGCGCCAGAGTCCCTGCAAGGTCAAGTAGTTGACACAGATCTCAGGTTCTCTAACCGTTATTTCTCCATCTATTAGGCAATTCTTTGTTGTTATTGCCATTGCATAGGTGGAGCCAATGCTTGTGGTTTCACCACAAGTACAAGTTGCTTGTTGCTAAAGTATACCAGCAACAAGAAGTTTGTGGTAAAAGTGTTGCAACAATTGTCACATATAAACCACCAAGAAGAGCTGGTGTTGATCACTCGTTGGATGAGAAGAGGAGAATCATGAGCCCTGTCATCAGAATCGCCCTTCTGCTGTTTTGCGTCGGTAGGACATCAATATCTTCTTTGCCAATGATGATACAGTATGTGGTATATTATACAATAACAAAATACAAATTGTTTTCTGATTCTTTGCATGCTATTGTATCTCAAGCCGTCGCAGAGCCATGCAAAATCTCCGGGATCCAAGTGGAGGATGAGCATTTTCTGTCCAACTTGAACGACGATGTTATGTCCTCCTTGAACACGGACATGAGTGAAGACGAGGTGAGAAGTCGCCCACATCCAACCCTCTGTGTCAGTTTAACATTAGTTATGATGGGTTGGACTGTTTATATCTGAATGACTCAGCATCACATGGTGGACTTATGATTCATGAACTGGAAACATATTTCGAAAATTGCATTCTGTCTAAAGAAAATGTACTAATATATTTCATTCCAGATGCTGGCCATGAGTTTCCCCGGTGCCTGTAGTCTCTGCAAGACTGTCATCAAGACAATTCAGACGATTTTGGGCGATAAAGATCTTTCAAGGGTAATACAAAATGACATATGATTCATTATGGCACATTACTGTTCCATGAATTCAATGGACCCATTTAAAGGGGCACTTCACCAAAAGAAAAAAGCTGATTTATTTTGCACATAATCTCAAACACGTCCAAAAACGCAAAAGAATTATTGCAAACATTAATTTAGTTTGACAGTTATTGAGAGTAAATTTTTTGGATATGGCCACCAGTGATGTCATCAGGACATTGAATCCTTGTGTTATGTTAATTACAGCTCAATTCAATTATAAGGTAGCAGTCCCTATAAGAAAAGGTATTGGTATTTATTTTTTCCTACATAATTTTATGGTGCTGTAATTAACACAACACAACAACTGATTACTGGTGGCCAAATTCAAACTTAACTGTCAAACTAAATTAATGTGAGCAAAACAGTTTAGAGCTGATGGATGTGTGAGATTATGTGCAAAATAAATCAGCATTGTCTTTCGGTAAAGAGCCCCTTTAAGTATTTCAAATACAGATGATTTTTACTTATGCTATTGAATTTCCTGTGGTCCCTTCACTGTCTGGTAGTATAGTGGCATGGTCCAATGAAATGATCATTAAATGAAATTAACAATCAAGATTGCCTCACATCTCTTTCGCAGAAATTGTGGCCTCTTATGTAAGCAACGTAGTTGTGAAAAAGCTTAATTACTCCCAAAGTTGGAACAAAACTAGTATACTGTAGCTGGAACCACATGTGGTTTAGTCTACAGACACGGCCCACATTCTCAGACTGTGGTGGTAGGCCGGCTCTGTAGATCCAGCAAAAATGCCACTACTTGCATTTCTAGTGACAATGGATTTGTCTCGCATTTTTGCTTTCAGTGTGTTCAGAGTAGACAAATAGTGTCATTGTGCTATAGACAAATCACATGCATTAATTCTAAAAATGAATATGGTGATTTTGGTTGGATTAGAACATTTTGAGAGTTATCATATTTTGCATCTACAATTACTGTGGTTTCATACAACATAAAACAAGCATCAAATATTATGTTCTTGCATTTTTGTACAAGCTGCATAATGTAAAGTGTAAAGTGTACATTATAACTGACATTGTAAACCAAGCTACTGAACAACTTTAAGGGCCATTTTCTCAAAATGATATATCACAAAACACTTTTCTTTTCCATGTTAAAGGAACTTTTAATTACTTTATATCAAACAAGAAATTAAGCCTTTCCTATACTAACACTATGCATTTTTCACTTGCAGCCCGTCATCAAGGAAGCGCTGGAAACTGTTTGCAGCGCCATACCATTCGTTGGTTTTATCTGCAGATCATTTGTTGATAGATACTCAGATCAACTTATTGACGTTATACTTAAACACCTGGATCCATATGCATCGTGTGCCGCAATCCATATCTGCAACTAGCTAACGTCCACCTGCCTTCATGTTACAGATATAGAAAATGTACTCAGTGTTGTTGTGCTAGTGGGGGGGGGGGGGCACCTGTCTGTCATTACAGTGAGCGTCCAATGACCCTGCGATTCCCCCTGCAGTCCCTCCTCCGCTACACCCCTCACTGTGCCTTTTATCAGCTTTGCTCTTTCAACTCTTTCATTCCTGAAATTGTGAAATCATCAATGTGTGAATTATTCATGTAGCCTACTTATTGTACTGCACTTGCCTTTCCAATAAAGCATCACTGAAAACGTTGCACCGAGTCACAATGGCATGATTTTTAATTCACACTTGTGATTGAATCACACCCCGGTCGTGTTTACACACGTATTTAATTTGGGGATGTGAGCCATGGCTGACCCTGGATCTGCACCAACAAGCTGCTGCACCCTGGTCCAGCTTGTATGCAGAGATCTCTCCCAATCCCACAGGAAAATAGCCCAAAAACCATTGTGCATTTAGTGAAGCTGATCTGTGGATTTCTCCCAATAATTCTCAAAATGTCAGCTTTCAGTGTGTTCCAAGTAGACACATAGCATCATCATGCTAGACATATTGCATGCATTATTTATTACAGACAGCTAAAGCAGGGCACTATTATGAAAATGGTGATTTTGACTGGATTGGATTTTTTTTTTTAGATATTATCATTTTGTTTTTTTTCCACCTTTCATTCAAACCTTTATTTATACTTGAAAGGCAACTGAGATTTTTCTCATTTACAGTTATGTCGAGTTTACATACAGAGATAAGAAAATAAATCACACAGCATATAAGATCACAATAATAAACAACATGAGGGTAGACAAATACAAGGATAACAAATAAATTAAAACACATAGAACTTGATCGACAATGTTTAGTGATCAAGGTCTTAAACTCTGCAACAGAGGGGAGAATCTCAATCTGACTGTTGGAGTGGAGTTCATTCCATGAGCTGGGGGCATCATAGCAAACTGCAGTTTGACCCTGTTCTGAGCAACAAGAACCAGCCAATCACTAGAACGGGTTCCATAGGTTCCAACATTCCATTCCAATAATGCTGTGGTATAAGGAGGTAGTGTAGTATATTTTTGATTGGTTATTAATGGTTATTAGACATTATTATAGCATAATCAGAATGGCCAGTTGACAGCAGACAATAATGTGGATTCAGGTATATTTGAGTCCTTCCCTTATTTGTGGAACATTTATAAAATAAAAAGTAGTCCACTTTGAAAAAAGACTAACCATGTGTAGACCTACTTTGAAATAATACACGGAAAAGGAGAAAAAACACTGGCATCTGTAGACCTACTTTGAAATAAAACCCTGAACTATGCAGCTCTATTTGAGTCCTTCCCTTATTTGTGGAAAATCTATCAAATAAAAAGGGGTCGGAAACTCAAGATTAGCCACTTGCAGACGGCAGGGAGAGGCGTGGGGTGTGACGTACTGTATATTTTAGTTGATGAAATCTTTTTTTATTTCAGTGTCACAGTACGACATTGATCTCCAAAAACGAAAAAAAAAAAAAAAACGAAAAAAAGTCTACATTTTCTTTTTCTTTTTTTTGGCCAGGGAGCCGCAGCTGATTGGCTCCGGAGCCGCAGGTTGCCGACCCCTGCACTAGACTCTCTCACACACACACACACACACACACACACACACACACACACACACACACACACACACACACACACACACACACACACACACGTCAGTAATAGTCACGGTTGTTTTTCAAATGTATATCATCCAGAAACGAGTAGCCTACATAATAGGCATATTCATTCAAATGTACCCCTGGCGTAGAAAGCCTATATGGACGATATCTATTTTAATGATTTAATGAACAGATGAGCTGGTGCATTTGAACATCTGGACACTGACTTGTACCTATCTCAAATCCGCCCTCTTATCTTGATCCTCCAATCACAACCGTTGCTTTCCTCGGACTGGAGGATCAAGAAAAGGGGTGGGATTTGAGATAGGTCAATCGTTTTAGATATTCCAACTAAATACAATATCATATTGTTTGTCTTCCCCCCCTTCCCCCCCCCCTAATTTACATTAACTACCCTACCCATGCTTATTTTTACTCAAGGACTCCCGTTCAGCTTTTATTTTGTAGTTTAAAGCTTATATGTTTAATCTATGCAAATTTCCAACTTAAACTTTTATTGTCTTTTTTTCAACAAGATCCTATTTCTTTCATCATCTGACCAATCAATTCCTGAAATTCCCCAACTCCTGTCAACGTGTAATAATGGTTTGGAAGGTCGAACATATTCAGAATATACCTTTAAGTCTTCCACTGTAATGAATGGTGATGTGTCCGCAACACACACATTCCCCCCCGTAAACCTATTTCATAAACACAATCCCTAATGAGAGGTTTGGTTCGAAACTAAACTAAACTTCCATCAAAGAGAATTGGATTCAAGTGCATCGGAGTAGTATGTAGTACATTATGAATGATGATCACACAAGCAATAATTCATCACTTTCATTACTCGGTGCGCGCAGCAATGACTGCAGTCATTTGTCGTGCGTTTACTTTGCTGCTGGACGGCATAATGAATTATGGATGTAATTGTCTATTGTATAAATGTTTGTGCTATAACTTAAACCACAGCTGAATATGCTGACGCAATCATTAAAAAAGCATTATGTGGACTGTGATGTGCAATCTTTCACATTTTAACATGTTTCTGTCTGACAGAAGTGATTGCAATAGGAATGATGCGTGTGTTCCAGTATGTTCATATTTATTTCATCATGCTATTCTGTATAAGTGCCTCTGGCATCTTGGACCAATGCACTATTGAACCATATACAGTAGGTCATGCTACAAAAAGTCCATACTATACTATGTGCTAATGTTATAATGTTAAATGTTATGTCTTTTGTATATTTTATACCCAGTTTAATCACCTGTGCATTGTATATTGCTGTTGCACTTTACTGCTACATTTGCACTCTGGTTGGATGCCACACTTATTTTTGGTGTACTGTACTTGTGCTGTATATAATAACAATACATTTTAATCTAATTTAATCGAATCTAATCTATCACCATGTGTTAGGGTTTGAAACCGACCTCAAACGCACGGCACAGACAGGTAGTTCAGAGTTAGCCAAATACTAGGGCGTATTTATTTACAGAGTCAAAAAGGAGTCAAGTAACAATTTCGAAACAAAGGGAGACTGCCTTCGGCAGAGTTATCTGCGGCTCTGCAGATCCTCTTGGTGTTGGAGGTGGGGAAACGGTGTTGCGGCTCTGCAGATACTCCCAGCTTCAACTCGAGGTGGAAAAGGAGAGAGAGAGAGAGAGAGAGATCAATAACAGTCCCACATAACACAGAGGCAGTGCGGTTTCCTCCTCCCTTAGCTGAGTCCAGAACAAACAAAACGATATCTTCAGTGTTCTCCACAACACACAATTTAGCTGAGGGTCAGTGCAAACAAAAACGATAATCTTCAGTGTCTCTTCTAAACACACACTTCAGCTGAGTCCAGTGCAAGCAAAATGATAATCCTCAGTGTCTCCTTTAACACACAACTTAGCTGAGTCTAGTGCAAGCAAAAATAGAACTCTTCAGTGTTCTTCAAAACACACAAAACAGAATAGACCAAAAAGGGGTTTGGTTCCAACTCACCAAAGCGCAAAGCGTAAAGCGGTTAAACGAGGCGCAGCTCCAAACGGGGGGACAAGGCTTTCACCAGCGGCAATCTACAGATGTCCTGGAGGGAAAGTAGACGAGGCACAGCAACGGGGAACAACAGGCAGAAGCAGAAGTATTCAAAACGACCCGACATCGATTGAAGGGAAGTCCCAGTATAAGAAGCCTCTGGGGCGCTAATCACAAACTATGACAGGTGCGTGCTGGAATTGATACTTGCTCCAAAAGCGTGTGGCGGGGAATGCACCAATCAACACAGTACCTTAAAGGAGCGTGTGGCGGGGAACAAACCAATCCTCACACCATGGTACCGCTTTTGTACTTGAATAATACCATGGTATAATCCAATACCGATGGTAATACCGTCATTGTAGTCACACAAAAAAAATTATATTGTTTTGGAAATATTATGATTTGATTTTTGTACATTCATATTTAGTAATTTTGCTGCCGTTTTGATCCACATTTTTTAAATTTTTTTTATACGTTTTTATACGTTTTTTTATACGTTTTTGAATACGTTTCATGTCCCTATTACACAGAAATGCGTTTTTTTTGTTTTTTTTTGTGGATACGGCTGAAACGCTAAATTGTGTTTGCGTTTTGGAGAACCGCTAAAAAACGCGCCGACAACAGCGTGTAGTCAGCACGGAGCCGTTGTTGCGAAAACGCCCATGTGCAGTAGATACCATCTGCGTGCCCTTCCGGTGACAGTCCCAAACCAAATAGCTGCAGCTACTATGTGTTGTCAAGTTATTGTTATAAGGACCCCAGTCCAAGCTACAACAGTCTGCATTCCCTTAACAATTGTTTGTATTGAGCCGTATTGTATTGTACCCATATGCAATATGTTAAATAAGTTATCAAACCCTGTTAGCTCAAAGCTCCTCTTTCAACTTAACAAGCATTAAACAAAATGGCCCAGTCATCTATTCACCTTTGTTTAATACACACAGCGTTGTCTCTAATGTTATCTAACCACTGATAGCTCCCGATATCATCAGTTTGGTGCTGGCTAAGTAGCGTGAGCTAACGTTAGCTTCTAGCCACAATGCTATACTGTTATAATGGCAAATTACATTGACGTTAGCATGCAGCTAACAATGCTACCAATCTTTTTTTAGACTAAACTATCCGCTCTTGGTGGTCACTTGTGTTGATGTTAGTTTTGTTTCATCAACAAATGACAGGCAGAACACACAGTGAATGTATCCGTTTTGTTTATGGCACTTTTATTAGGCTTTTCTGAAAAAGAATTGCTGCATTGAATAAATAGGCAAGATGGTGGCGCGGCATTGTTGACATTTTCTTTGCTGGAGCTACCAGGAAGTGTATTGGCACATTCAAGTTCTGATTGGTTGAAATTGCCTTCATGTTTGCCACCTACTGCCACCTACTGCTTTGGCAGTGTACTACATCAGTGTGCTCAGGTGACAAAAAAAAAAAAAAAACGAAAGTGTGACTCGAGGCGCACGGCGTCGCAGCGAAACGCATATGACAATGATATGAAAATGAAACGAAAGGTGTAACCGCAGCCTCAGATGGCCAGAAGATGCAGAGCTAATAGGGGTCATGAGGGTGTGTAGTTAAGAGACCATTGGCTGAAGGCAGGAGGGAGCCGTTCCCCTGTGTTGCACAGAATGCCACGTCGAGAACTTTGAGGCCGAATCGTGCGGCAATGGGACGCCGGTCACTGTCTCTCACATCGTGACTAAGCTCCCGTTGTCCTCGTGCCACGTGGCGTTTGGGCATTGCCCATATTACGACTGCACCACTGCATGTGTCACCGTGTACTAATGACACCAAGACAAATCCCTTTACACTTTCGTATTTGAATTTGCATGTGGCTGTTTGTTTGAACGTTATCTTACTCTTTATGATTTATTCACTGTCACAATTGTTTTTCATATAAGATTATAGTTCATACTGGAAGCAACAAAACTGCATCATAATATGTCGCACATTAACCACAGTTGCTCCATCACTATTCCCTTTATGTCAAATGTATTTCCTTTATTTTGACTTTGCTAGAAGTCTCGTTACCATCATGATCAAAATCAGTAGCACCGGAACGTTTCCTCTGCGATGTGCGTAGTGCCGCGCGGAACTGTGTGAAATACACAATGAATAAATACATTTCAATTGATTTGGAAAACCTCTAGGTCTAAAAGAACCGTGTTTGCAGACAGGTACAGGGGCAGTGTTTTCACCAGACATAGGCCTTAGTCTTATCTATCATGTTGTGCTGTGGTTCTCAGCCGGCTCCTTTATGAATTCACGAGAGCCACAATAAAGCCCCTGTGGTATATTTTGAACATAGATCATAACGGGAATTCAAATCAAAATCATGTGTTCTAGTCTTATAGAAATAGTCAAAGTGGAACAATTGGCAATCAAATATAGTTTAAACCTGATTTGACTAGGGTGACTTAGCTCATAGAGTGTGTGTGTTTACAGAGACCTTGTGCTCACAACCAGAGGTGAATTTGCATACAAAGTGTTGGCAACAGCTGCAGACAATAGATCAAGAGTCACATATCCTGTGTTATCTGTTAAACTGGCCCTGTGACACGACATGTGGGGACAGCTGCCGTAGGAGGGACTAGGATTCAGTATCTCAGTAACTCAGGTACACTTCCAAATGTCTGTTTCTATACCTAAATAACTTAAATGTGTGTTTAAAAAGATAGGAGGTTTACTATGACATACCTGCATATATGACTGTTAGGCTGGACTGATGAGGCTGAATAGAGTAGTGTGATAATATGATGTGATTATACTAGCTCAGAGACAATCACTCAACACAATGTGAAATAACTGCAAATGTCTGATAACACACTTAGATTAGTTTGATATAAAGTACAATTAGGCCTGTTTACATTGTGGTAATAATTCTGAAGTCATACTAAACTGTATAAAATATTGATGTAAGCTAAAAGAATGATTAGACCTGGTAGCAATTTATTGAAAGTCAGCAGACTTTGTGGTAAAGAAGATTAGTTTCACTTAAGGTGAAACTAGTCTTAAAAATAACAGAATGTGTACAAGTATAATGTGTTTAAAGGGGAACTATTTTACTATTCCTAGCACTATTTGGGCAACTTTAAACAATTCCTGTCAGTCTATTGAAGACATCTGTACGTTTAAAAAAAAATGCATTGGTTTATATTTCTAATCAAGTACTCAAACCCATCATTTTCAGCCACAAGAAATCAGGCTGTTATGGCCTGGCTCCGCCCATAAGCACTTTGAGTGACAGTCAGTCGAGAGAGAGAGAGGGGGTGTAGACAGACAGACAGACAGACACCATATGTCTATACGTTGTGTTAGTTTGCTGCTGCTATGAGAGAGAGAGAGAGAGAGAGAGAGAGAGAGAGACAGAGAGAGAGAGAGAGAGAGAGAGACAGACAGACAGACAGACAGACAGACAGACAGACAGACAGACAGACAGACAGACAGACAGACACCCTATGTCTATACGTTGTGTTAGTTTGCTGCTGCTATGAGAGAGAGAGAGAGAGAGAGAGAGAGAGAGAGAGAGAGAGAGAGAGAGAGAGAGAGAGAGAGAGAGAGAGAGAGAGAGAGAGAGAGAGAGAGAGAGAGAGAGAGAGAGAGAGAGAGAGAGAGAAAAAAAAGTGTAAACACTCTGCGTGTCCTCCCGGGAGAGGGAGCCGGGAGGACACGCAGAGTGTTTACAGTTCTCTCTCTCTCGGTTCGGGAGCATGAGCTGTCTGTGGCGCAGCGCGGTGGTGGACTTGAGCCGGGAGGACACGCAGAGTGTTTACAGTTCTCTCTCTCTCGGTTCGGGAGCATGAGCTGTCTGTGGCGCAGCGCGGTGGTGGACTTCCTCGAGAGGGAGAGGGAGACGCAGAGCGTTTACAGTTCTCTGCTTCTCTCGCTCGGCGGGCAGCTAGAGGGGGCGGGTGTTATTATGCAAATGCACCATATGACGTCCCATATAGGCACATTTTCAGATGACTCACTTGAGGGAGGGACATTATTGTGAGGGGAGAATTGGAAGAATGCGCCAAATCGAGAATTAGAGACATAGATTCTATTACTATAAGTCCACATAGCTAGAAAATAACCCTAAACACAGGAAAAGGTCATTTATAAGATAGTTCCCCTTTAAGTATGATATATCTGTGTTTATGTAATCAATATATCTTGGGGTTCATCAATCAAAGTATTAAATATACAGTGAAACTATTCTCTGGGCTTAAACAAAGTAAGGGGGGTTGGCCTATTAAGCCAAACCCCTATTTTCAAATCCAAACTTAGCAGGCCTGGCATTGGAGGAAAGAATTTGATGATGTCATTCTGATGACATCACGAGAGACTGCAGGCCTTTGCTATAAGAGCTGGGGTGTGGTGACGAGGGGAGGACTCTGAAACCAACTCACCCAGGAGGAACCACACCCATCTACACACGACGCGGGCAGAGGAGCAGGACAACAAAGGACATCACTTTTGGAGGGAAAAACAGAACTATACTTTGTTCACTAGCCAAGAGAACAAAGCCATCAACGACTTATCAACTCTACTGTAATATTAGTCTGGTTGAGATCACAGACGGCATATTGTCTTGATCACAACTATAGCATTCTTTACTTTTAATTGAAACAGATCATTTTTGTATAACTTTGTGGATTTAATAAACCACTCCGTTTGAAATAACTACCTTCTCTTCCTGATTCCTCCTGCCTGCACCGCTGAGCGTCATAACAAAGACCCTCCAGTCTTTGTTTAAAGTATTTCCCAGGGCTTTAAAGGACAGGAATCACAACGCAGAGCAGATCAGATTAGGTTCTAATACAGAACCTAATCATTTAGCTTGGGAATATACTACATTTTGGTGCCTTGGCCCTTGAAAAAGTAGTAGCCGTGGAGCGAGATTTTTTTTTTCTTCATTTCGTCACCAGACATCGTCGACCGGAGCTGCTCCAGTTTCGGTCCTGATACACAGGTGAGTGATGATGGAGATTACGGGCGTTCGGTTCGAACCTAGAGGGGGGTTGTTAAAATATTACCTCATATTAATTGATTAATATGAAGACATGTGGGGAGGCACAACTAACTGATTTATGGGGTTGGTCGGGGCGTCGGATTGCGGCAGATGAAAGGCTTAACTGATCATGAGGCTCGGTAAATCTGATTTGGCGTTCGACAGGAGCGTATCCTGAGTTATGAGGTCCCTAATACATTTCTCAGGTGACGGGCGCTATGATGTTGGTAATTTTTGCGTGTCTGAACAGTGGGGGAGCCGTGTGTGTGCGCCGGGGACGTGGGACGGGTCTGGTCGTGGGTGCCGCGTACTCAAATCGGCACCGGGGCGATATGTGTTTCACAGAGGCGTGCATGTGGTGGCTCTAGCGCTGTTTGGATTATGTAATCGGGTATAGTAGAGACGAAGGGCGATCGGTGTAAATCAGGGGTCTTGTTGTGCGGTTACAGGAATAACACGGGAAGATTAATATAAGCGGGGCTGGCTAGTGTTTACGAGGCTGCAATAACATAGTTTTCTGGCTGAACGTGATGACCGGCATTACGACGGCACCTGGTATCTGCGGGGATTATCGGCCGAATTAAATGAAGAAATATGTTCGTTTTTAGGACATATTCAATTGGATCAAGATGGCGGAAGGGTTGAGGGCAAGGTGAGTTTGCGAATTAAAGGAACCCGAACTGCCTAAGGAGATCCTGTTTGATACGTTAAACACGCCGGCATATTGATTGATTACGTGCGCTGTAATAAGGGGCGAACGGTGGTGCTTAAACATTTCGGTTGAGAGACTGACTTAGTACTTAGTGGCGATTCGATTACGGAGCTGTTGTAAACTTAAACATTCGGTATAGTAAGGTGTACGATTACACTTGGTCTCGTTTAGTCGCGCGGAAGTTATTGAATAAAGTGAAACGGAATGTGAGGACTGCCGCGCGACGTTCGAGGGACAATAGTATGTAAGTCTGAATGGTTGTTTGTGTTTTTATTTGTGGTTAGGAGTGGCAGTATGATTGAATGTTTGGAGGATGGCTATGGTTAGGTATGATTGATGATACGTATGAGGTTATTGTTGTATTATTATGTAATTTAAGTCGTCGGATAGCCGTGGGGATATGTAATAGTGTAACGCCGGTTTTTCGAGGGCCGTTGGAACGCAGCAGCAGTTGGCTACTGTGTTAGCCTGGGGGCGACCGGGGGATGCTAGTGACGGGGCGGCGTAGGTTCGAATGTATAAAGTCGATCGATAGTGTCTTGGGATTACGGGGATGTGTTAGGCACTTTAAAATTTTCATATTCGACGCGGATAAAGTAGTTGTTTAATGTTTTAGGTGATCGGGATGGTATGTAACTAGGACCCGGAAGTCGTTCTGGGCACACCGGTGGTGAAGGCAGTCGGGTCAAGCTAGTGTTTTGTGGGGGCCTATAGGTTGTTATGTTTTTATATTTTTGATTAAGTCACTACACTGGCGTTTTGGGAGGATTAGGGTTCTGTTGTGGGGTAGGGGATGTTGTGTTAACATTGCGAGGTGTCGGCCCGCGCGGCGAAACGGGACGATGGGTCGTTGGGGAACGTTTTTATGGTATCATGGGAGAAGCTAAGCTAATGCTACCTAGCCGCGCTAACAGCTAAAGCGGTCGCCGGTTGTGACGTCATAAGGGTGCGCGGACTGGCGACCTGCGCGCGCTGGGTTGAAGCTAACGGAGCTAATATGCTAAGCTAACTGTGCTGACGACATAGCATGACGAGGCTCTCGGGATGTCTCGCGATGAGGCGGCCATCTTGGTAGGGGCGCCGGGCGTCCATTGTTGAGGGGAAGGTGGAGTTTATTTGGGAATACGGTAGGGGGCAGCAGAGGACATGGTGAGTTTCCTTTTGTAACTATTTTTGGGGTTCTGCACACAGAACGTTTTCATTTAGAGGTTAGTGTACTAATGAGGTTATATTGGATTGTTGTGCTTTAATCTGGTAGTGGAATGTGGGGCCCTGGCCCCCCCCCTCCCCCTCGTCCGTTCCCTTTCCCCCCTCTTCCCCTCCCTCTCTCTCTCTCTCTCTCTCTCCCTCTCTCTTTCTCTCTCTTGCTCCTTCCCTCTCTCACCCCCCCCCTCTCTCTCTCTCACCCCCCCCCCTTCTCTCTCGCTCCCTCTCTTTCCTTCCTTCTCTCACCCCCCCCCCCCTCTCTCTCTCTCTCTCTTACCCCCCTTACTGTAGGATTCAGAGGCAGTTGGTTGAGTTTGGGACTTGTTTGAGGCCTTGTTGTTGTTCAATATTCAGTTTTGTTGTTGTTTTTAGGGTATTTCTAGTGCTGGTAGTGGTAGTGACTGGCGGGGGTGGGCTCGTTGCCTGCCACTGCGCATTAACGGGGATGCGCTATGCGTGCAATCGTCAAAAGCTCGCTGCCACACTACGCGCATTGGGTTATGTTGTGTGTGGATATTTGGGTGAAGGTGGTTACGGTGGTTGATTGGTGTCGGATGTGCTGTGTGTGAGTGGCAGTGGTTGTGAGTGATATGTACTTTGGATATCCTTGAGTAGGAAGCCCGGGGTGCCACGCTCCAGGATTGCAAACTGGAGGGGGACACCGTGGGCTACGAGTTAGGTTGACCAGTGAAGATGTCGTTGGTCTGCAGGGATTTCAATGTGGGGGTAGTGTCGGCGCCTGTGGGTTATTAAACAGGTTGTGTATGACGCTGTTCCGAATGCACGGGACTTCAGTGACATAAGGCACTGAAAATTTATTTCTATTCTCGTGAGAAGTGGGTTTAACACCTAAGTGGTTAGGTGTTACGGGGGAATGTAGTGATTGTGTGCAAAATTGTGTGTGAAATATGTGTGTTACTGGTATGTAAAATGTAATATGAGCGGAATACATTTTTAGGCTTTCACGGACAGAAATAAATATAGTTACACATAGAAGCGAAGATAAGGATTAAATATACACATAGTCATTTGCAAAGAACAATAAGAGTTAAAGTGCTTTTAGTCACCTAAATTATTAGAGTTAAAGTGAGTTTATTCACCTAAATTACCATGTCCAGCACAGATGTTTAGAAATGATAGGCTGTAAATAACAAATTTCTGATTTACCAACAGAAGGGAAAGGGCTGATGCAAAATAAGGTTCCCCGGAGTTGTGTGAAGAAGGAACATGACAACGGGATTGGGAGATCCAGTTTTCCGATGAAGACAACTGAAAAACGATTAAGGCCGGGTCGTTGATAATTCAAACGAAAATTGCACAAATGCTCTCAAGTGATTTTAGTATAGGAGATGCCCGACATTCCATGCTTAAAGATAAATGATGGATTGTCAACGGGAAATGCCACTGATGATTAAGTGTATGCTTTTTCTTCTCTCTTCACAGCTGCTCCAGGGCGGACGGCCAGTGCTGACATTTCCGAACTCCAGACAGGGAAATCAAATGGACTGTTGAAAGTCGGGGGTATAGTATCACACAGCGAGTTATCAATTCCTGTTTGCACCAATATACCAGTGTGAGTGAAATTAACTCAAGTTTGGTAAAAATAGGTTGAATACAGAGAAACTTGCTTTCTAAACGGTGGAATTTGAGTGTATGAGAGGTACGTGTGAATGAGTAATATAGAGCGGATTCACTAACTTTGATAGGAGCAATTAGGAGCAAAAATAGGGTAACCAAAACTGGACAGGTAGTCTAGGTCAGTTAAGCCATAGTGTGATAGATAGAAGCAATATAAAAATGGCCAACAGTCCGGCCAGTGGTGGGGGAATGCCGATAACTTCTGCAGACATTTCATTGACCGAATTGAACAGTGACGTTAACCTGATTGACTTGAATGTGATTGCCTCCCCTCCGGAGTCCAGTGTGACGGAGGGACTGGAAATAATGTCTTTAACTCCGCCACAGGGAGTCGTTGCAGCGAACGACCCAGAGACAACTGTATTACCTGAGCCGATCCACGCTGAAGTGTCCGTTGCGGGAGACTGCCAGTTAACCAAGGGACAACGAAAGCAACTGAGGAGAGCGATGTTGTTACAGCAGTCCCAGGGAGTTGATGCTGGCCGTGCGGCGGGAATAGAGACCGACAACAGGTATGGGATAATACATGAACAGTTTCTACAGCCCACCTGTGTCCCGTGCCCAGATTTTCTCCACCCCCACTATCAGTACAAAAGAGGGAGTGCGAAGAGATCCAGAGCACAGTCACTTGTGTGTTGGACATGCGGGAAGCTCGGACAAATTTTTTGAGAATGTGAGTGGAGCTATCTATCCACGACAGGAGGCCCTCGAGGGGAGAACGGAGGAAGTGGGCGTGGGAAAAACCAAGGTCGGTATCAAGTACGGGGCCCACAGCCAGCAAGCTCCGCCTGTCTAGGACCCCCTCAGCACCAGAGCCAAGCTGAGAGGCGGGACCCAGCAATGGGAAGTCAGACCGCCAGCGCTGAGTTGGGGGAAGAGGCGTTGTCCTATAGACAAAAGAGGGCGTTTGTAACAGCGTTCGAACAACACGAGGCAGTTCATCGAGATCTGATGAAGACACAGCTGGAGATCGGTCAAGCCGCACACGAGACTCAGAGATTGGAACAAGAACTGGCAAGAAAGACTGCACTACTAGAAGCGACAGCTATTGAGATCATGTTTCGGGCATCGGTGTTAGGCAACCGTGACCGAGCCATGCCGTGTGCTCCGTCGTCTGGACAGGTAGCGGGCCCCTCTCAACAACAGGCTCAAGGAACTGTAACGGAACCAAATAGGTACGTGGCTTTCTCCTCAGAACAGGCTCAAGGGAACCGTGACGGTGATGACATACAGCAAGGACATGCTCTGGGCCCGATGTCCCCAGGGCCATCCGATCACAGGTGGGCGACCCACCGGGTCCCACAACCCAGGGGACACAGACAGGTTTGCTGGATCTGTGGACTGAAAGGTCATTTTCAAAGGTCATGTCTGCAGAGGCCACCGGCAGAATAAAAATATATGCAACTGATTAGGGTAAAGATGGAATAGATTGAATAATAAAATATGCTCCTGATTAGATTAGAATAAAAATAGAATAAAAAATAAATAGATGGGTTAGGTGATTAGATTATGTATGGAAGTTACTAAAAATGGATGTATGATTAACTGACAAATGCATGAACTAATCAGACTAACAAGAAAATCAAATTATGTTAAACAGTTAATGTTAGGTATTCAATATTAGACAGTGTGATGATGTGACACTGCGGAAGCTAGTGGTCAGTAAATTATCCATGCTTGGTCAATATTCAGATTGGTCAAAGGGTGGACGGCATGATTAAGAAATTAAAAAGACCCATAGTTTTTTTTTTTTTTTTTTTTTGGTCTTTTTCCCCCTCCATTTTTCCTCCGATTTTCTCCCATCCCAATGTTAGTCGTATGCCAATTCCCAGTCCCTTCCTGGTCGCTGCGCACTTACCCCCCACAGTCAGATCATCTGGGAGAGTGGAGGCTACCACGTGCTTCCTCCGACACACGTCCAGCCAATCACCGCTTCTTTTCACCTGGCAGCGCGGATTCTCATCGAGAGGGCGTAGCGTGTGGGAGGACCACACTATCCCCCTCGAGTCCTATCCGCGCTTAGCAGGCGCCCCGACCGAACTGTAGGAGTCGCTGTTTACAACGACCCGGACCCACCCCGCCAGCTTCTCCCACCCTCTAATACAGCCAATTGTATTAGTGCAGACGGCCAGCCAAGCTGGTGACAACCCCGGAGCTGTGAGCTGGATCCGGGGCTGGTGACGAACGCAATCTCCGCTCGGCCACCTAACCGCCGACCCATAGTTGTTTCTAGTTTTTTATAGTATTGATAGACGGATATTAACAGTTATGAGTAATAGGTATAGGTGTTTATTTTTATTTTCTGTAGAAATTCTCTTTTCTAGTGTGTTACGAGCAATTCCTGACTTAGGCCGGGAGAGTTCATTTTGTTTATTCATTTGATTTTCCCTTTTTTGTTTCTTAGTTAATACGGGGGTGCATAAGCCTCTAGGTAATATGTTAAAAATGAGTTGAAAAGAAAAAAAGAAAAGCTCACAAGTTTAGTTTATTTTTTCATTTATTGGTTTAGGCATGGTTTTTCTTTGTATGTTTTGTTTTTTGTTTCTTTTCTTTCTATATATTTTTTCTTAGGGTACCTGGCAAGCTGGGAGTGATCTCGACACATCAGGACGGGGTAGTATATGTCTATAAAATGGACTGGGAACAAAGTGAATGGACATGAGCTGGTTCATGGATTTTTGTTCTCCGCCCATTAAATACCCGGTTCTAGGAGCTGGGGGTGTGTCGTGATTGGTGAAAGTGTTGGGAAGCATGATTCTCTGTACATTGATAAGCTCAATAGGTTTGGTCGCTATTGGCCAAATTAGTCTTTGTGTAGGGTGTGAACATGTGCAATTGATGATTGGCTTGTGGGGGACTCCGTTGGCTTGGTGAAGGCTGACGGAGCGTGTGGAAGATGTGTGTTTAAGGCAGACTGTGATTTGTTGCCATACACCTAGGACTACTGGGAGAGTGGATGTGTCAGTGCTGACTGTCCGGGCCGGGGAGCAGCTGTCCAGGGACGAAGGTAACGATGTTTGAATGTCATTCCACATCGAAGGTTGGTGGGGTTATACTGTTTTGACAGCATAATATAAGGAGAGCCATGTGAATTTTTCTGAATTTTTTATATTAAACGATCAAGAAGCCATAAAATATATAGAAATATGATTTGGAATAGAAAGTTGTCGGAACTCAGACCAGTAAAGAGAGTCTGAGGGAGGAAAAGTATGGATTCTCAATAAATTGTTGTGGTAGAAGTAACCTGCACTGTCCCGAAGCGATATCTATATTCACTACAGGATACAAATGGGAGATTGGGGAACCGACATGCATCCGAGTGTGGTACGAAGCAGACCAAGGATTCCATCAGTACTGGGGAACCAGACACTGGCTAGTGTCTACCCAGAGGTCCATGGGGAATCACAACACTGCAGGGCACCTAGAGAAGAACCAGGAGAAGCCTACCTCTCAGGCCTGGAGAGTTCCGGCCAACGCAGTGACCGGGTCTTGAGGCTTCAGAGGGGAACGAGAGGAGCCAAAAGACAGGCAACCTACGAGGAGACAGGCGGCTAGGCCTCAGCAACAACTCCGGCTGTCAACAGACGGGCTGCAAGGCCTTAACCATTGACCAGGGGGTCAACAAGCGAAAGGGTGGAGCTGCTATCGCCCCTATCAACGACCAGGCGGAGGGGGAGAGAAGCAAACCTCTTCCACTAATCTGAGGGTCAACGGGGGTTGAGCAGCCAGCGACGACCTCCTCACAGCTGTGACAGCAACAGAGAAATACAGCAGGGGGTTCTACCCCTATAGAGTTCAACACGAGACATGCGGTCTCGACAGAAGACGGGGTGTGATAGAAAGGCAATTTTGCTTTCTAATTCCACCTCCCAGAGTTGGTGGTAGCATTCAGCAGTCGTGAACTGCACCAGCTCTGAGAAATAAGGAGGAGGCCAGGTCGATCTAGAAAACATTGACCCCCCTCCTCACTGTTCCAAGTCAGAATTTGACAAATCACATTAGGAAACCAATGGAAATTGATCTTGGTACGAAACAGCTTGTCAAAGACTGTACACGGGGCACAAATAACCAAAATGGACTGCTAATAAAGGTGTTTGAATTTATAATTATACATAAGAAGTAGATTTAGAAAAAGAATGTACGGTTGAATTTTAGGATCTGAGTGTGGCAAACCATATGTATTTTATCCAAGTATGATTTAAAATGTCTTAAGTATTATCCAGATAGTAGTGAGTAGAAGTTAGGATCTATGTTTGACATAATTAAGGATAGATAAACTATCAGAGTGTGGAAACTGTGGTATATTTTGAACATAGATCATAACGGGAATTCAAATCAAAATCATGTGTTCTAGTCTTATAGAAACAGTCAAAGTGGAACAATTGGCAATCAAATATAGTTTAAACCTGATTTGACTAGGGTGACTTAGCTCATAGAGTGTGTGTGTTTACAGAGACCTTGTGCTCACAACCAGAGGTGAATTTGCATACAAAGTGTTGGCAACAGCTGCAGACAATAGATCAAGAGTCACATATCCTGTGTTATCTGTTAAACTGGCCCTGTGACACGACATGTGGGGACAGCCGCCGTAGGAGGGACTAGGATTCAGTATCTCAGTAACTCAGGTACACTTCCAAATGTCTGTTTCTATACCTAAATAACTTAAATGTGTGTTTAAAAAGATAGGAGGTTTACTATGACATACCTGCATATATGACTGTTAGGCTGGACTGATGAGGCTGAATAGAGTAGTGTGATAATATGATGTGATTATACTAGCTCAGAGACAATCACTCAACACAATGTGAAATAACTGCAAATGTCTGATAACACACTTAGATTAGTTTGATATAAAGTACAATTAGGCCTGTTTACATTGTGGTAATAATTCTGAAGTCATACTAAACTGTATAAAATATTGATGTAAGCTAAAAGAATGATTCGACCTGGTAGCAATTTATTGAAAGTCAGCAGACTTTGTGGTAAAGAAGATTAGTTTCACTTAAGGTGAAACTAGTCTTAAAAATAACAGAATGTGTACAAGTATAATGTGTTTAAGTATGATATATCTGTGTTTATGTAATCAATATATCTTGGGGTTCATCAATCAAAGTATTAAATATACAGTGAAACTATTCTCTGGGCTTAAACAAAGTAAGGGGGGTTGGCCTATTAAGCCAAATCCCTATTTTCAAATCCAAACTTAGCAGGCCTGGCATTGGAGGAAAGAATTTGATGATGTCATTCTGATGACATCACGAGAGACTGCAGGCCTTTGCTATAAGAGCTGGGGTGTGGTGACGAGGGGAGGACTCTGAAACCAACTCACCAGGAGGAACCACACCCATCTACACACGACACAGGCAGAGGAGCAGGACAACAAAGGACATCACTTTTGGAGGGAAAAACAGAACTATACTTTGTTCATTCAGCCAGAGAACTGACGTGTATTTTCAATGAATCTATATACTAAAGTCTTAGGATCGTATAGTGGATCTCTATAGTATCTCTGCTGTTGTACTCACACGTTCTGTTCAATTGTCTTATAAATGATTTGGAGTCGGAGCCAGGCGCTAAAGGTACAAAGACAGTCTGGCCGTCGTTTATTGGAAGATCCAAACAGCTTAAAGTTCTTGTCAACTTTTCTATGTCTAATCAGCATCTGCAGCACGTCTCGATTGGATAGGTTTTCAGCGTCTCAAGATGATGCTCTCCGTGCGTCGACGTGGTCTGCTGGTCTCCGTGCGTTTTTCTCCATGTCTCCGATCTGTGGTAAATATAGGGACTCGACAACCCATCCCCCATTGATCGAGTCTCTGAGATGTGCTGTCACATGCCAAGGACTCCAATGTGATTGGCTTACCACTCTAGGAGACTGTCTTACTCTCCAAATAAGGAGGTGAAGTAACTTATTTCGGGCCGTTTTTCAAGGACTACACAGTTATTGTTTGATCAAAATATATGAGTGAATACTTTTGTTTAACAGATTGCAGAATGGTTATAGCACAGTATAATACACACACAACTCTTACCAACAGGATCTAAATTAGCAATCACCTTTTTGGATAAGTTTACATTAGGCCTGCTATTTTTTCCAATTTGGTCTTAACCTTTTCTTTCTAAATTAACAATAAAATATTCACTCTACTTTACTACAGGCTTTTTACTATTACATTCCAGATTATGCTAGATCATCTAAATCCTATTTAATTCAGATTTAGATTATTGTGGGTACAGTAGTATGCAAAACTCCATCTCTTTTTTTATTTCATAAGCAATGTATTTAGGACTGTTGTTTTGTTTAATTTGGTCTCTCTCTGGTAATGGCTTTTTACCTATATTAAACTAGAATCTTATTTCTTTGACAATGTTATGTTTTAAATCCTATGTGTGGCTATTTCCCGTGAGTCAGATTATTCCACTTCTCAGTGGTCAATCCGTCTATTTCTTAGTGTCATAGTGCTTGCTTTTTCTTAATGTGTCTCCTATAGTTATCTGTTGCTTAATAACTTGCTTATTTTAGAGTCTTAACTTTCTGCATTTGTAAGTCATTAACTGTTTTGGACCAGCTGCTAAGTTATTTCCTCCTGGCCTTCTATCTCCTACTCACATCTAAACCACCAACTGTCTTTCTAAGGAATGCGACCCTGTAACCATCTTATCTGTCTTCCTGGCAGAAGACTTAAACTGTCACCAGAGGAGAATAGCACCATGGTTTGGTCTGTTTCTACCCTAAAATACACCAACCCCTCCTCCTGGTGTCGGAGGGGTAGGTTTTTATGGCGTTACTGACCTCGCCGAGTGGGGGGTGAGGAAACAGTAATCTACCCCTCAACAAAAGTGCAGTCCTTGCTGTTTGCTTTGACTTGAGCGTCATTCCTCTTTAAAGCTGTGACCATATGTCTCCTTAAAACCCTAACCTTACTGTACCGTACATTTTTGATTCAATTCATTTACGACAATCCCTTCTCTGAGGGGTCTACCCTCATTATGTAACCAGTAAATTTCCAAAATCAAAAATGTTATAATTACCATAAAATATAAACAATTTTTTTTTAAATTTCCAAAAACTTAAAAAATCCAAAATTTCACTTACCTCTTCTTCTTGCATAGTTATACACATTTATCAGTTATTATTATGACATCCAGTCTAGGTCCGTCTCTCTATGCAAAGAGATGATCGTACCATTCTCAGCTTCTTTTCGTTTACGACTATATTTATATATTTATCCATGTCCTTACCACCTGTGTCTATTTGTGTAATGGACTCTGCAAGAAAAGATTTACCTCACACCAATATAAGACTAACAGTTCTAATAAAACACGAAGGAGACTTAAACCATAAACATATAAACACTGAATTTCTCCTTCGCAAAAGACCTTCTGAGGTCTATTTCCTCTTAGCTGCAATTCTACCAGTTATCCTCACTGAAACCTCTGAGGTCTATTGATAACCCTTTTTGGCCGTGTCTCTTTCGTTGCAGTTGCGCTAATCGCTCTCTCCTCCAGCGTCCTTGGTTCCGCTGTTGGTACTCCGCCAAAATCCACAGAGGAAAAATCATCATTTTCCAATTCCAATTCATGATCTCCTCTGTCTGGCTCCTGCAAAAATCCTTCATTTCCCCTAGAGGGACCATCATGTTCGCCTCTGTCTGGTTCCCCATAATCATCTTCATTTTCCCCTTCGTCGTGCCTTTCCTCCTGTTCTTGATCAATGAACAGGGGTTCGGATTCCAATTCTTGCCCATCTTGCAGGGCTTTTACGCAATGCGAAAGGTGAAACCACATTGAAGATCCTTTTACCTGTAGCGCTCTTTCCGTAGCTCTTACGACCTCGTACGGTCCTTCCCGCCGCGCTCCATACCACTTGCGTCTGAACACTTTAACATAAACGTAGTCCCCTGGTACTATCTGGGGAACATTCCGCCTATCCTCCTCCTCCTCTGTCTCTCGTTTACTAGAGACATAATCATAGATTGCCCCGTGGAGCTTTGACATGTACTTCACGTACTCACGCATCTCGTGGTCTAGAATATCCAAACTCGGACCTTTTCCTGCTGCGCGCAATCCGGGCACAACCATACATCGGCCAAACAACATTTCGTGCGGAGTTAAACGCAGGCCCCGGATCTCGCTAGATCTACAAGCCATCAATGCTAACGGTAACGCGCTCAGCCAGCTTAGACCGGTGTGTTGACAGATCTTAACCAATTTGTTCTTAAGTACCCCGTTCATGCGTTCCACATCTGTTGGAGTACTAAACGTACAGTTTTGTCCACAAATTCTTTTCCATTATCCGACGCGATTCTATCGGGAATTCCGTAACAGCTTATTATCTCACGGCATAAGAACTTAGCCACTGAGGCAGCATCCTTATGTTTAGTCGCGCAAGCCTCCACCCACTTTGAAAATCGACACACCACGACAAGAATGTACCTTTTTTGGTTAATCGGTTTTATCATGCCTACATAGTCAATCACAAGTTCTCTCATTGGGCCATTTGGGGTGGGGATGTGTCCCGGAGACACAACGATCCCTCTGCGTGCATTGTTCTTCAAGCAAATTGCACATCTACTTATTACACAATCAATCTGCCGTAGCAGGTTTGGCGCCCAAAACCCATACTCTTCTATTTTTCTACTCACCTCTCTCCAGTGTGCATGACAGAACTCATGCGCAGTTTGGATCAGCAGTCCGACCAGGCCAGTTGGTGCAACCACAAGTCCTTCATGGTTCCGCCACAAACCTGTCCCATTCCTACTAGCCCCCCTTGCTGACCAGAGATTTCTCTCCACCTGACTCGCCTCTTCCTGAAAGGTCAAAACATCTTTGTAAGTAATCTTATCTTCCAACTCCACCTCATGTGTGATAACCAATACCTTACCTGCTCTGTCCGCACCTGTCACTTGCTTGGCAGCAACATCCGCCATGTTGTTACCTCTGGTCACCTTAGACTCATCAGACTGATGGGCAGCACATTTGATAATCGCGATTTGTTTGGGTTTCATTATTGCTTGCAACAAATCGGTTATCTGACTACAGTGTCTTATGGCGGTACCATCTGCTCTCTTAAAACCTCGCCCTTTCCACACCGCTCCGTAGAGAAAACTGATATTCTGTGCGTAGCTACTATCCGTGTAGATATTACAGCTCTTGCCTTCTGCCATTTTGCACACTTCAGTCAGAGCGACTAGTTCCGCCAGCTGAGCTGAACAGGGTTGTGTCAAGGCTTCGGCCTTTGCTACGACAAACCCATCACCTTGTGATTTTACTACAGAGTAACCTGCTTTTAGGTCCTCTCCAACTCTGTAACATGAGCCGTCTGTCCATAGTTCCAAATCAGGACTGCTAAACGGGAAAGCCTGCAAGTCAGCTCTAAGTCTGGAGTACCTCTCAGCGGCCTCCACACAGTCGTGAGGTTCTCCATCCTCAGGCTTAGGAAGGGTCTGCGCTGGGTTCACTATGGAACACCTAGTCAAAGTAACATCTTCCTGTTCCAAAATCCTGTAATAGTTTTTCAGACGGGGTATCGTTAGTGCAGATTTACCAGATTCCAACAAATTTTGGATCGCATGTCCTACCATAATATTGACTGGATACCCCATCATGATACTTGCAGCTTTCTCGTACATCAGGAAGACTCCGGCGCAATCTCGGTAGCACGGAGGCATTCCCATTTCCACCTCTGAATAGGCGATGGAGTAGTATCCTATTGGTTGTGGATGGATCCCCACTCCGGTGTTTTGTGCCAGTACTGCGCATGCATACCTCTGATCTGAAGAGGAAGAGACATACAGTATGAACTGCTTGGTATAATCAGGCAAAGTCAAGGCCGGGGCAGCTAACATACGGGTCTTTATGGTCTCAAATGCCCTCAGGCCCTCCTCAGTCCAGGTTACTTTAGCACTCAACTTATCATTTCCGCAAACTTTTATCATAGCTCTTAAAGGCCCTACTAGTTCTGTATAATTCTCCACCCAAGTGGAACTATACCCGACGATTCCCAAAAACATCATCATCTGTCTTACAGTCACTGGCTTTGGAGCTTTCTTAATAGCCACCAAATGTTCCTCTGTAATAGCTCGATGGCCTTTTGAAATCGTTTGACCTAGATATGCTACTTTAGGTTGACAGTACTGCAATTTTTTCAAAGACACCTTGTGTCCCTTCTCTGCTAGTAGTTGCAATAGTTCGATAGATTCCTTGTGACATGTTGTCTGATCGTCGGCACACAAGATAATATCGTCCATATACTGAATGACTCTGGATTTTAATCTCAGGTCCAACCCGTCCAGATCCTCTCTCAAGATCTTGTTAAAGATGTGTGGGGAATGCTTTAATCCCTGTGGGAGCCTAGTGTACTCATAATGCTCATTCTTATAGGTAAAACCAAAAAAATGCTGGCACTCTTTGCTCAAAGGTACGCTAAAATAGGCGCTACACAAATCTATAACCGTAAAATACTCAGCTTGCGGCGGGATGAATGTCAGTAGTGTGTGGGGATCTGGGACATCGGCGGGATAGTCAATTAAAACCTCATTGACGGCCCTCAAGTCGTGTACCAGACGGTACGAGGTGTCAGGTTTCTCCACTGGCAGCAACGGCGTGTTGCTCTTGGGGCTCTTTGTCTTTCGTAGTACTCCGGCTTCTAGAAGTCCTTTGATTTGTGGCTCAATTCCGGCCACCGCTTTTTCCTTCAGTGGGTACTGACTTTTCCAGGGCAGGGTTGCTCCTGGTCTAAGCTCCACCCTCACTGGTTGAGCAGATTTGATCAGTCCAATGTCGGTGCTATGTTTTGACCACAGCACTTCCGGTATGGCCCCCATCATCTCCTCCTGGAGGCTCAATTTCTGGCGGGTTTCTTCTACTGTCTCCTGTGACAGCTGCACCGTCTGGGGACGTCCCATCCCTGTGCCTTGAATCATTATCTTGATGAACCGTTTGTCCGGGCTTATCCATATGAGTCGGTTCTCCGTCGTCTGTTCGAACTTTATTCCTTCTGCCTCTTTCATCATCCTTCCGATGTGTTGTTGGTCGCACGAGTCGGTCACTTTTAGCGTCACGTGGGGAACGCTGTCTGTGATCTCGTGTTCCTTTTGCAGATAGTTGCTCCGTGCAAGCCGTATTGCTGCTCCTTGGGGGCCCATCACTATGCTGGTGGCGTTGAGCTGCACCTCCTCTGGTTGATTTCTCATCCACTCCTCGGCTTGTCTTTCATCCGCATCTTTATAGTACTGTAGGGTGCAATGGTATGGTGTCTCTGGGTTCTTTGCCGCTGGCATATTGGCGGTGATGAAGGTCTCCCATTCCAACGCTGGTCCGAGCAATTCCTGGCTTAGGTTCCCCAACCAGTATACTTCCGGGGGTCGGGGGTCTGTTCTTTGCATCATTTCATAATATTGGTCTTCTGGGACGTCGATCACACAACCATCCGGCGTGCATAGAATGTTCATCCCCAACATACCAAGGCCGTCTCTGCCCAGTAAGCCAATGGGTGCGGTGTCGGAGACCAAGATGGAAACCGTCGCCTCTTTGCCTCTGTACTTCAGGGTGACAGGCTCTGTCACTGGAATCAGCTTCTTTATCCCTTCAAATCCAATGGTCCGTACATATCGACTGGACATGGGCAGGTGTGTCGCATCTTTAGGTTGGACCACAGTGTACGCCGCCCCGGTGTCTGCCATCATCCTGACAGATTTATTATTCACCGCTACGTGCACTATCGGTTCCTCCCTTAAGTGTGACAATGACAGCTGGCACCCCCCCATTGAACTCTCTGGGCCTCGTCAGAACTCCTGTTCCGGCCCTCTGGACGGGTTCACTGGGCCCCTGTTCTGTTGCTGGTTCTGGTCTTGCATCTGGTCTTGGTTCTGGTATTGGTTGGGTCCGTACCACTGCTCCTGGGATCGGCCATAACCTCTTCGGCCACCTCCTCTGTTATTTCCTCGACCCCTGCTGCTGGGTCCTTGGCTTCGCCATCCTTTTTCACAGTTCCGGGTGAAATGTCCGATTTCTCCACAATGCCAACACTCCGCTGACGCTGGCCATTCCAGGGGTCCGCTTCTTTGCTGTCCATTTCCTCGTCGTGACTGCCCGTTTGATCCCCTCTGATTTTGTTGTTGAGTGGGTGCCGGTGCTTCCTGTTTGGTGGGCTGTGCTGTTTCCTGGTTGTTCAGTTGTCCACTATTCCCCGTCTCGGCTCTGGGTGGTGTGGCTTGTACCAGGGCTTGGAGGTACTCTACCATCTTGACTGCCTCGACCGGCTGTTGGTACATGAGCTTTCGCTGACTTGCCGTTTCTTTGTCTTTGGCCTGTTGTTCCTTCTTCCTGTGCAGCTCCACTTGATGGCTCACGTTCTCCAGGTATGCATTTAACGGAAGGCTTCCCAGGCACACCACTTCGTTCAGTTTTTGTCTCACCTCATTGGAGAGGCCCTTCTGTATTTTCTCTCTTAGCATCGCCTCTCCCATTGGATTTTGTGCAGGGTCTTGGCCGGTCATGTCTCTCCAGGTGGCGTAGGCTTGTGCCACATACTCTCTGGGGGGGGTATCAGGTCCCAACGCACCAATGTGGATCTTATCTGGATGCATCAGGGTGTGATAGGTCTCCCGCAGGACCCGCCACAGTGCTCCTCGGTGAGCGGCGAAGAGGTCCTGGTCGTGGGCTCCAGACACTACATACCGCACCAAGGCAGCCTTGGTTAGTAGTTCTTCCATGCCAGCGACTCCTACTTTGTGAGAGAGTAGTCGCTTGACATCGCCGATAGCCAGCTGTTGGCCTACCATTATTTCCTCCAGCTTGGCAATCCATGGAAAAGCCCCATTCTGGAGGGAGGGCAACTTCTCCGATATTTGGGACATGTCTGAAGCATTCCATGGCTGGTACTCCAATCCCTGATGTCTTATCATCAAGGGTTGTATGTTGACCGTAGGCTCTCGGGTACTGGATCTGGTCACTCTTTTTTCTTCCGACCTTTTCAACGCTTTGATTTCATCCTTTGCTTTTGTCATTTGTTCTTCCAATTCTTGTCGTGCTGTGGTGCCCCTTCTCCAGCGTTCGGTGCTTGCTTTGTATCCCTCGGACTCAGTGTCTTGGTCATCGTGGTAGGACTGTATCTGTGCTTCCATCTCTCGGTTTTCCTTACTCATTCCATGATGTCGTCGATTTAATTCCTCCATGGTAGCCGTCAGTTTCTGCAGCTGGTCTCTTTCTTCGAGGGTAGGTGCGGGCACGGAGAATGGTGTAGTGAATTTTGGAGCAGGTAACCTCTTCGGCGTCACTTCTCTGAGGGGTCTGTTCTTTCTCTCCTCTTCCTCTCATTCTCTGTCTTTCTCCTGGTACCTGTTCGGGGGCTCCCATGTCTGTTCCTCGTCCTCTGTGTCTTCCCCGTATTTGCGGGTTGCGGGGGGGGAGAGCCGACGCCGGATGGGAGCTTGTCTTGACTTTCCCTGGGGATAGTCTCTTCTGGGGCTGAGATCTCTATCGTATAGACTTTCTATTTGGTCATCCCAAGCCCTGATGTCGTCGCTTCGGCGTCCCTCTCCTTCCGCCCAGAGAATTTCTTTCTGTGCGGCAGTGAGCGGTACATGTTTGCATCGGTGTCTCTCTTCGTCTTGATATCTCTCCTCCTCCCTGGGATAAGGAATACTGTGGGACTGAACGTCTCGCTCCCTTCTTCTCTCCCCCTCTTTTTCGTCTGCTTCAGGCGTTAGGGTGATTGTTGTCACTGCCCGTCCCATCTCTGTTCTACGGCCACTATTGTTGGTTATCTCGTATTGGCTATCCATGTCTATCATAGGCAGGATAGGGTAGATTGGTTCCTTATTCCTGCTGGCATAAGGTGGAGGTGCTATATTTACCTCAGTTGCTCTTTGGGAGATGACTATTGTCCTTTTAGGGGCCTGGGGAGTGATCAGGATGGGAGCTAGCTCCTCTGTCGGCAGGGCCTCCTTATTGGCAGTCGAACTGTCCTCAACCATACTCTTCCTTCTCTCAGCTTCCCGAGCGAATTTTGATAAGGCGTCCATTTCTTGCATGCGTTTTTTCCCTCTGATTGTCATCTTTCCCACTTTTTCCTCCCCCGTTCTATATGTCCTAATTAGAGCATGCAGATCTGATATTATTTCTAAATCAAAAGAGCCCTCAATAGGCCAGGGTTTTGTGATTTTTGGCCATCTTTTATTCCATTTGGTTGATAATTCAATCAGTCTTTCCACATAGTAAGGATTGTCCTCTGTGTAAGGATTATTTTTAGCAAGCACTTGTATCGGGGTATCCTCCATCCAACCAATTGGTGTACTCACATCTTTATTCGCCTCTTTTGTCATTTTTCTATATGCGTTTCTTCTTCTCATGTACTAGAGGTTTTTAATTCCTCTTTCTGTGTCCTATTTTACTCATGCGCAGTTTGGATCAGCAGTCCGACCAGGCCAGTTGGTGCAACCACAAGTCCTTCATGGTTCCGCCACAAACCTGTCCCATTCCTACTAGCCCCCCTTGCTGACCAGAGATTTCTCTCCACCTGACTCGCCTCTTCCTGAAAGGTCAAAACATCTTTGTAAGTAATCTTATCTTCCAACTCCACCTCATGTGTGATAACCAATACCTTACCTGCTCTGTCCGCACCTGTCACTTGCTTGGCAGCAACATCCGCCATGTTGTTACCTCTGGTCACCTTAGACTCATCAGACTGATGGGCAGCACATTTGATAATCGCGATTTGTTTGGGTTTCATTATTGCTTGCAACAAATCGGTTATCTGACTACAGTGTCTTATGGCGGTACCATCTGCTCTCTTAAAACCTCGCCCTTTCCACACCGCTCCGTAGAGAAAACTGATATTCTGTGCGTAGCTACTATCCGTGTAGATATTACAGCTCTTGCCTTCTGCCATTTTGCACACTTCAGTCAGAGCGACTAGTTCCGCCAGCTGAGCTGAACAGGGTTGTGTCAAGGCTTCGGCCTTTGCTACGACAAACCCATCACCTTGTGATTTTACTACAGAGTAACCTGCTTTTAGGTCCTCTCCAACTCTGTAACATGAGCCGTCTGTCCATAGTTCCAAATCAGGACTGCTAAACGGGAAAGCCTGCAAGTCAGCTCTAAGTCTGGAGTACCTCTCAGCGGCCTCCACACAGTCGTGAGGTTCTCCATCCTCAGGCTTAGGAAGGGTCTGCGCTGGGTTCACTATGGAACACCTAGTCAAAGTAACATCTTCCTGTTCCAAAATCCTGTAATAGTTTTTCAGACGGGGTATCGTTAGTGCAGATTTACCAGATTCCAACAAATTTTGGATCGCATGTCCTACCATAATATTGACTGGATACCCCATCATGATACTTGCAGCTTTCTCGTACATCAGGAAGACTCCGGCGCAATCTCGGTAGCACGGAGGCATTCCCATTTCCACCTCTGAATAGGCGATGGAGTAGTATCCTATTGGTTGTGGATGGATCCCCACTCCGGTGTTTTGTGCCAGTACTGCGCATGCATACCTCTGATCTGAAGAGGAAGAGACATACAGTATGAACTGCTTGGTATAATCAGGCAAAGTCAAGGCCGGGGCAGCTAACATACGGGTCTTTATGGTCTCAAATGCCCTCAGGCCCTCCTCAGTCCAGGTTACTTTAGCACTCAACTTATCATTTCCGCAAACTTTTATCATAGCTCTTAAAGGCCCTACTAGTTCTGTATAATTCTCCACCCAAGTGGAACTATACCCGACGATTCCCAAAAACATCATCATCTGTCTTACAGTCACTGGCTTTGGAGCTTTCTTAATAGCCACCAAATGTTCCTCTGTAATAGCTCGATGGCCTTTTGAAATCGTTTGACCTAGATATGCTACTTTAGGTTGACAGTACTGCAATTTTTTCAAAGACACCTTGTGTCCCTTCTCTGCTAGTAGTTGCAATAGTTCGATAGATTCCTTGTGACATGTTGTCTGATCGTCGGCACACAAGATAATATCGTCCATATACTGAATGACTCTGGATTTTAATCTCAGGTCCAACCCGTCCAGATCCTCTCTCAAGATCTTGTTAAAGATGTGTGGGGAATGCTTTAATCCCTGTGGGAGCCTAGTGTACTCATAATGCTCATTCTTATAGGTAAAACCAAAAAAATGCTGGCACTCTTTGCTCAAAGGTACGCTAAAATAGGCGCTACACAAATCTATAACCGTAAAATACTCAGCTTGCGGCGGGATGAATGTCAGTAGTGTGTGGGGATCTGGGACATCGGCGGGATAGTCAATTAAAACCTCATTGACGGCCCTCAAGTCGTGTACCAGACGGTACGAGGTGTCAGGTTTCTCCACTGGCAGCAACGGCGTGTTGCTCTTGGGGCTCTTTGTCTTTCGTAGTACTCCGGCTTCTAGAAGTCCTTTGATTTGTGGCTCAATTCCGGCCACCGCTTTTTCCTTCAGTGGGTACTGACTTTTCCAGGGCAGGGTTGCTCCTGGTCTAAGCTCCACCCTCACTGGTTGAGCAGATTTGATCAGTCCAATGTCGGTGCTATGTTTTGACCACAGCACTTCCGGTATGGCCCCCATCATCTCCTCCTGGAGGCTCAATTTCTGGCGGGTTTCTTCTACTGTCTCCTGTGACAGCTGCACCGTCTGGGGACGTCCCATCCCTGTGCCTTGAATCATTATCTTGATGAACCGTTTGTCCGGGCTTATCCATATGAGTCGGTTCTCCGTCGTCTGTTCGAACTTTATTCCTTCTGCCTCTTTCATCATCCTTCCGATGTGTTGTTGGTCGCACGAGTCGGTCACTTTTAGCGTCACGTGGGGAACGCTGTCTGTGATCTCGTGTTCCTTTTGCAGATAGTTGCTCCGTGCAAGCCGTATTGCTGCTCCTTGGGGGCCCATCACTATGCTGGTGGCGTTGAGCTGCACCTCCTCTGGTTGATTTCTCATCCACTCCTCGGCTTGTCTTTCATCCGCATCTTTATAGTACTGTAGGGTGCAATGGTATGGTGTCTCTGGGTTCTTTGCCGCTGGCATATTGGCGGTGATGAAGGTCTCCCATTCCAACGCTGGTCCGAGCAATTCCTGGCTTAGGTTCCCCAACCAGTATACTTCCGGGGGTCGGGGGTCTGTTCTTTGCATCATTTCATAATATTGGTCTTCTGGGACGTCGATCACACAACCATCCGGCGTGCATAGAATGTTCATCCCCAACATACCAAGGCCGTCTCTGCCCAGTAAGCCAATGGGTGCGGTGTCGGAGACCAAGATGGAAACCGTCGCCTCTTTGCCTCTGTACTTCAGGGTGACAGGCTCTGTCACTGGAATCAGCTTCTTTATCCCTTCAAATCCAATGGTCCGTACATATCGACTGGACATGGGCAGGTGTGTCGCATCTTTAGGTTGGACCACAGTGTACGCCGCCCCGGTGTCTGCCATCATCCTGACAGATTTATTATTCACCGCTACGTGCACTATCGGTTCCTCCCTTAAGTGTGACAATGACAGCTGGCACCCCCCCATTGAACTCTCTGGGCCTCATCAGAACTCCTGTTCCGGCCCTCTGGACGGGTTCACTGGGCCCCTGTTCTGTTGCTGGTTCTGGTCTTGCATCTGGTCTTGGTTCTGGTATTGGTTGGGTCCGTACCACTGCTCCTGGGATCGGCCATAACCTCTTCGGCCACCTCCTCTGTTATTTCCTCGACCCCTGCTGCTGGGTCCTTGGCTTCGCCATCCTTTTTCACAGTTCCGGGCGAAATGTCCGATTTCTCCACAATGCCAACACTCCGCTGACGCTGGCCATTCCAGGGGTCCGCTTCTTTGCTGTCCATTTCCTCGTCGTGACTGCCCGTTTGATCCCCTCTGATTTTGTTGTTGAGTGGGTGCCGGTGCTTCCTGTTTGGTGGGCTGTGCTGTTTCCTGGTTGTTCAGTTGTCCACTATTCCCCGTCTCGGCTCTGGGTGGTGTGGCTTGTACCAGGGCTTGGAGGTACTCTACCATCTTGACTGCCTCGACCGGCTGTTGGTACATGAGCTTTCGCTGACTTGCCGTTTCTTTGTCTTTGGCCTGTTGTTCCTTCTTCCTGTGCAGCTCCACTTGATGGCTCACGTTCTCCAGGTATGCATTTAACGGAAGGCTTCCCAGGCACACCACTTCGTTCAGTTTTTGTCTCACCTCATTGGAGAGGCCCTTCTGTATTTTCTCTCTTAGCATCGCCTCTCCCATTGGATTTTGTGCAGGGTCTTGGCCGGTCATGTCTCTCCAGGTGGCGTAGGCTTGTGCCACATACTCTCTGGGGGGGGTATCAGGTCCCAACGCACCAATGTGGATCTTATCTGGATGCATCAGGGTGTGATAGGTCTCCCGCAGGACCCGCCACAGTGCTCCTCGGTGAGCGGCGAAGAGGTCCTGGTCGTGGGCTCCAGACACTACATACCGCACCAAGGCAGCCTTGGTTAGTAGTTCTTCCATGCCAGCGACTCCTACTTTGTGAGAGAGTAGTCGCTTGACATCGCCGATAGCCAGCTGTTGGCCTACCATTATTTCCTCCAGCTTGGCAATCCATGAAAAGCCCCATTCTGGAGGGAGGGCAACTTCTCCGATATTTGGGACATGTCTGAAGCATTCCATGGCTGGTACTCCAATCCCTGATGTCTTATCATCAAGGGTTGTATGTTGACCGTAGGCTCTCGGGTACTGGATCTGGTCACTCTTTTTTCTTCCGACCTTTTCAACGCTTTGATTTCATCCTTTGCTTTTGTCATTTGTTCTTCCAATTCTTGTCGTGCTGTGGTGCCCCTTCTCCAGCGTTCGGTGCTTGCTTTGTATCCCTCGGACTCAGTGTCTTGGTCATCGTGGTAGGACTGTATCTGTGCTTCCATCTCTCGGTTTTCCTTACTCATTCCATGATGTCGTCGATTTAATTCCTCCATGGTAGCCGTCAGTTTCTGCAGCTGGTCTCTTTCTTCGAGGGTAGGTGCGGGCACGGAGAATGGTGTAGTGAATTTTGGAGCAGGTAACCTCTTCGGCGTCACTTCTCTGAGGGGTCTGTTCTTTCTCTCCTCTTCCTCTCATTCTCTGTCTTTCTCCTGGTACCTGTTCGGGGGCTCCCATGTCTGTTCCTCGTCCTCTGTGTCTTCCCCGTATTTGCGGGTTGCGGGGGGGGAGAGCCGACGCCGGATGGGAGCTTGTCTTGACTTTCCCTGGGGATAGTCTCTTCTGGGGCTGAGATCTCTATCGTATAGACTTTCTATTTGGTCATCCCAAGCCCTGATGTCGTCGCTTCGGCGTCCCTCTCCTTCCGCCCAGAGAATTTCTTTCTGTGCGGCAGTGAGCGGTACATGTTTGCATCGGTGTCTCTCTTCGTCTTGATATCTCTCCTCCTCCCTGGGATAAGGAATACTGTGGGACTGAACGTCTCGCTCCCTTCTTCTCTCCCCCTCTTTTTCGTCTGCTTCAGGCGTTAGGGTGATTGTTGTCACTGCCCGTCCCATCTCTGTTCTACGGCCACTATTGTTGGTTATCTCGTATTGGCTATCCATGTCTATCATAGGCAGGATAGGGTAGATTGGTTCCTTATTCCTGCTGGCATAAGGTGGAGGTGCTATATTTACCTCAGTTGCTCTTTGGGAGATGACTATTGTCCTTTTAGGGGCCTGGGGAGTGATCAGGATGGGAGCTAGCTCCTCTGTCGGCAGGGCCTCCTTATTGGCAGTCGAACTGTCCTCAACCATACTCTTCCTTCTCTCAGCTTCCCGAGCGAATTTTGATAAGGCGTCCATTTCTTGCATGCGTTTTTTCCCTCTGATTGTCATCTTTCCCACTTTTTCCTCCCCCGTTCTATATGTCCTAATTAGAGCATGCAGATCTGATATTATTTCTAAATCAAAAGAGCCCTCAATAGGCCAGGGTTTTGTGATTTTTGGCCATCTTTTATTCCATTTGGTTGATAATTCAATCAGTCTTTCCACATAGTAAGGATTGTCCTCTGTGTAAGGATTATTTTTAGCAAGCACTTGTATCGGGGTATCCTCCATCCAACCAATTGGTGTACTCACATCTTTATTCGCCTCTTTTGTCATTTTTCTATATGCGTTTCTTCTTCTCATGTACTAGAGGTTTTTAATTCCTCTTTCTGTGTCCTATTTTATTTTAATTTTTTTTTAAATGGCAGCAGGCAAGAGTGATCTTTGTATTCCCTGTCTAAGTGTAGGTGTCTATGCTTTTGTGACTATCTCCTACTCGAACAACCGCTAACGGTACTTGTAGCCCTGTCTATTCTCTTCTTTCCCTTCTCACTGGTGATCTGTAGTCTTACCTGACTTGCGGTGCCCTTGTTGCCTGGCAGAACTGCTGAAAAAATAGAGCACAAAATACAACAGTTCTTTTTAAATTTTCAACTGGAATTTCACTTTACTCCGTTTTTTCAGTATGAATATATCTTCTATCTAATATTCATACCACATCTAATTTTTGAGAGATCCTCTGTACTTCAGTATGAATAATCCTTTACTTAATTCATACAATTCTTTCGAATTTTTGAGAGATGTTGTGATTGACAGTGGTGTTTGCGTTTCCGGTGTCTACTCCCTTATTTCCGCTTCTATGTTGATCCCTCCTTCGTTGATTTTCCGCTTTCCGATGTTTTCCCTGTGGTCCCGCTCCAATATTCTGTTTCACCTCGAAAATCACAAAATTCTTTGATTAGTGTCACCATCTTGATTACACATTCCATTCAATCATCTTGTTTCCATTTTTCAATATTACTTCCCCCCAGTGGACATTTGTCCTCCTCAGACACGTGTCCACTAACATTTGTTTTTACGCACCTTCCGACATCACTCCCTGCACGCCGCGAGGCCCCACCCTCTGTTTTCCGAAGCGTCCATTACAGACTCCCCACAGAGGACAGGATAACCTCACCACAGGTACAAGGTAGTTAACGCCCAGGCACCCCACCTTGTCACTAACCCCAGGAAGCCCAGTGCCCTGCTAAACGGTCATGCATAACCGTACAGACTCAGCACCAGACCCCAGGGACCTAATAACTCTCAACCCATTCCTTTTCCGTGTACCTAGTTATGGAAACAAAACTCATTCACAAAAACAACATTACTTTTACAATATCCCCAGGCACGTCCCCCCAGCACCATACCCCCCTGCACACCCCATCCCCCACCCATCGACCCAGACTGTCCAGCAGTCCAGATAAAAAAATGACAGACAGGGCGTACTCATGGTACCTCGGCACCAACGGAACGCCCACCTCCGCTCGGCCCCCTTCGTCATCCCCCTCTACCGCCATTATCTTAGTCATATCAGGTGCAGCCGAGCGGAGTGACTTCTCCACCGCCGGACCGGCTGCGCAGAGAGTCCTAATCAGATACCCAAAGCATGCTCTAATCACCGACACACACACAACCAATATCACAAATATCACCACTGCATAGAGAACGTATTTAACTATCACCCAACCTATATACCCCAACTGCTCCTGACCCCAATCCTCCCACGAACTCACCCGAGAGTCATGGATATCCCTCGTAATGTTCCTCAAATGTGCTATCACGTCCGGCATCCCTATCTCATCATTTTCGGGCACATATGTGCAGCATTCCTGACCAATCAACGCACACGTACCCCCCGAAGCTGCCAACAAAAAATCCATAGCCGCCCTTGTCTGCATCTCCATTAATCTCAACGACCGCATCTCCTCATTTTCTAGGCTAAACCCCTTTGTTGTTGTGGCCGCCATGTCCTCAAATAATGCAGCCAAACGATCAATCTCCTTCATATTAGCATACGTCCCATACGCAGGAAGCGCCACCCTGAAAAAACGATCCGCACTCACAGCCCGCGTCTTCCTCGCCCCAGGGTGCGTCGGCAAGACATCCGTTACCCTCATTGCCGGCACCAGATACCCCAACGCACATCTTCCTTTCCAACCCGCCGGCAACGCTGCATACGCATTCTCACCACAAATCCAATACGTACCTGGGGGAGCCCGTGCAGCCACCTTTGCAGCCCCCAGGCTCACCCCCCCTACACAATTCCCCAGCGTGCCCACATACACACCATTCTCGCCGTCCTCACATCTTGTAAACTCCTCCGGCCTAACTGCCACCGGAATAGGCCTAACATCCAAACTAGCCTGCCCCGTCTCACCCCCTAGCAACCGCCCCGCCTTACGATACGCCTCCATCCTCCCCTCACTTACTCCCTTACATAGGAAAGGCAAATTAAATCCCCTCAACACAGAGTTATGACACTCAGTGACTGGGTGGGCCATAAGCGGTAAACCGGCTGCAGCAGACTCCGGTGCTAGGCCGCACACATAACAATCAGACTTATTCGCACTTTTCGCCACTTCCCTTGCTATTTTTATAAACACATTCGTGTGAGGCTCACGCAATTCCCGCTTGTCCACATCTATATTTATAAGCCCAGGCCGCTGGGGCGAAAAATAATACAAAACTCCTGCCGTAAATAACAAGAACACCGTCACCAGAGTGCCCAACACCAACACGCACTCCGCACGCCTAGACAAACCAACCATCCTTTTACCGGCCCGCTCTCCTCCGCGTTATCCCCGCTTCTCTCCTCCTGCTGCGCGTTTTCCCACTCTCCCTGCAACGCCCCACAGACAACAGCCAACAACATCCCTCATTACAAACTGTTCACCATACAACACATAATCCCGGTCTATCCTCCCCCTAACCAACCCTCCAATATATCCCTAACAGGAGAGTGGAAGAGAGGGGGTGGGAAAGCGCCCCCGGGCCGGGGATAGGGACACACACTGGGAAAGGCCCGGGAGGGAGGGAGCACACCCAATTTCCCCAGAGGAGAGGAGACCCGGCAAGACCAGAGTATGTCATGCTAGACAGGAAAGGAGGGAACATCCCGTGAGGGAGTATAACACCAGGGAGGGAGTGACGTACCTAGGAAAGGAGCTAGGACAGGAAACAGCGTGTGGGGGGGGGGGGGGGGGGGGCAAAAAAGCGCACTATTTCCGCACGGGGTCTCACACCACTTCATGGAGAGAACTGATATCTCAATCCTACAGCGGGGCGGGGGGGCATATACCATTGAGACTGGAAGGGAGAGAGAGAGAAAGGAAAGGAGAGGAAAGGAGAGGGAGGGAAAGGGAGGGAGGAAAGGAGGGAGGGAGGGAGGGAGGAGAGGAGAGGAGAGGAGAGGAAAGGAAAGGGAGGGAGAGGGGGGGAAGAGGGAGGGACGAGAGGGAAGGAGGGAGGGAGGAGGGGGGGGGGGGGAAGGAGAGAGGGAAGGAGGGAGGGAGGGCGGAGGGGGGGGAGGGAGGGAGGGAGGAGAGGGAAGGAGGGAGGGAGGGAGGAGAGGAACGGAAGGAAGGGAGGGAGGGAAGGAAGGGAAGGAGGGAGAGGAGAGGAAAGGAGAGGGGAGAGAGGGAAGGAGGGAGGGAGGGAGAGGAGAGGAGAGGAGGGGAGAGGAGAGGAGAGGAGAGGAGTCAGAGGGGGGCGGAGGGAAAAGAAAAAGGAGGGAGGGATGCAGGGATACAGGGACTAAGGGGAGGAAGGGGGGGGGGGGGGGGGCTCACAATGCAACATTACACTATCACCATCATCTGCTGCCAACTTCAACTCAAATCAACCCTAACAATTTAATCAGACTAAAAGAGTCCGCATGGAGCCCCTAATATATAGGGAGGAGAGACATATAGGGAGGGGGGGAGGGCTCCAAAACGACCATGAATATTCTACTTATCCTTATGTAATCCTAATTTAGCAAGTAACATTATATTAATATAACCAATACTCCAAGCCCACCATAAAGGCAACAACAAAACCCCCTTTGCACCCGTCATCTCACAAAGTCAAGCTGGGAGACAGGGATGGAGCGGAGGGGGGCGGGGGAGGGGGGGGAGAGGAGAGGAGGGGAGAGGAGAGGAGAGGAGAGGAAAGGAAAGGGGGGGGGAGAGAGAAGGAGGGAGGGAGAGGAGAGGAGGGGAGAGGAGAGGAGTGGAGAGGAGAGGGGGGGAGAGGGAAGGAGGGAGGGAGAGGAGAGGAGAGGAGAGGAGGGGAGAGGAGAGGAGGGGAGAGGAGAGGAAAGGAAAAAAAGGGGGGGGAGAGGGAAGGAGGGAGGGAGAGGAGAGGAGAGGAGAGGAGAGGAGTGGAGAGGAGAGGAGAGGAGAGGAGGGGAGAGAAGGGGAGAGGAGAGGAGAGAGGGAGGGGGGGGTTCTTGAGGGAGCATACCAGGGCAAGAGATTTGAAAGCACCCCGCACATTTATACCAGGGGGCCTGTGGGAACAATAGGCTATATTTATTCCTAAGACAATATCGCCCCCTGCTGCCCTTTTTCGCACATCACCCCTATTGCACCACAGTACCCCCAAACATCCTGCAGGAGGCGCCCCCAACCTTCTAACAATACGTGCGTCATTACGTAGCACGCCAGCCCACGTGCCCTCTCAATTTTAACCCCAACACCCAGAATCCCCTGCACCGAATTGTAGTTCGTCTTGCAGGCCGGCTTCCTGCAGACGTCGTCTCCGAAATTACGTCACGTCCACCATTCTGAGATCTCGTTGGACACCAGAATAGCAACACGCGAGGCTTTGTCACGGGACTTCATTTGTTTACAAAATTATCTGTTTCATTCATTCATTCCTAACCTCCTAAACAACTCATCCCCATTCTCTTTCATACAACGCCACAATCACTCACATACTCTCATCCAACATTATAATAACCTTCAGCCCTGGGCAGCTCAATACAGTATGTAGCCCCGCCCGGTAGCTTTCCAGCCACCCGACACGATGCTATAAGCTCCACCGGCTCCCAGCATCACCCGTTAGCTTGTAGCCTAGCTTAGCATGTATCCAGCCTTTCCCAGCATAACATTAGCTCACGGGCCCCAACGGCAACCTTACCATGGTCTCCGCCGCAACCCGCGACGCTAATGCCAAGCTGGCGCATCAGCCTCCTATCACACCGAATTAATGCATATCTCAATTTACATCCCTTACCCATATTTTTATACATTTCTACACAGGTCTTTATTAGCCCCGCTACTAAACAGTGCTTTATATACTAACTCATAACGCTTCTAAGTGCCTTTCTTTAGTTCGAACATAAGCGCAGATCTTTATAACCCCCCAGTGCACAAGTGCTTTATATCAAGGGTTACTTTTCTCCCCCACCACCCCTCTTCTCAGCCTCTCAATCTTCACATCCAGCGCCGTTTTTAATCGACCGAATGCCTCCTTAAGAATTCGCACTATTAGGCGAATTCTATAAGCAGATTGCGTCGGATCACCATATAACAGATCTGTATGAAAACGTCTTTTTAAACTTGTCTGTTTATACGTGCCGATTCTAAGAGTGAAGTCCGCAAATGATGGCACGGAAAAGCAACAACCTCTTTGACGACGCGGCCGAACGAACACAATCTAGTCTATTACATTTATGATTGCGTCCTGTTCCAACTGCCCGCGTCTTCTCCTCTGTCCCCAGCGTTTAACTCTTCATCCCAACGGCCGATACCAGACCAGTCTTGTGAGAACTGGAACCAAATCTTGGCCGCTCTGATGTCATTATTCGCTCCGTTACAACCCACGATTCACAGCTGCCCAAATTCCATCCTTCTAAACCCATCTCCCCTGTTGCAACTTACCGTTTACTCTCCGCCGGCGTTTGGACGTCCGTTGTGTAGAGTGTAGACAGTCGTTGAAAACGTCGTTGCTCTGCTCAGTGAGAGATTTTGTCTTCGAAGGATGGTATAGTGGATTTTTCAGCTCAGGAAAACGGCTCCAGATTGACGTGTATTTTCAATGAATCTATCTACTAAAGTCTTAGGATCGTATAGTGGATCTCTATAGTATCTCTGCTGTTGTACTCACACGTTCTGTTCAATTGTCTTATAAATGATTTGGAGTCGGAGCCAGGCGCTAAAGGTACAAAGACAGTCTGGCCGTCGTTTATTGGAAGATCCAAACAGCTTAAAGTTCTTGTCAACTTTTCTATGTCTAATCAGCATCTGCAGCACGTCTCGATTGGATAGGTTTTCAGCGTCTCAAGATGATGCTCTCCGTGCGTCGACGTGGTCTGCTGGTCTCCGTGCGTTTTTCTCCATGTCTCCGATCTGTGGTAAATATAGGGACTCGACAACCCATCCCCCATTGATCGAGTCTCTGAGATGTGCTGTCACATGCCAAGGACTCCAATGTGATTGGCTTACCACTCTAGGAGACTGTCTTACTCTCCAAATAAGGAGGTGAAGTAACTTATTTCGGGCCGTTTTTCAAGGACTACACAGTTATTGTTTGATCAAAATATATGAGTGAATACTTTTGTTTAACAGATTGCAGAATGGTTATAGCACAGTATAATACACACACAACTCTTACCAACGGGATCTAAATTAGCAATCACCTTTTTGGATAAGTTTACATTAGGCCTGCTATTTTTTCCAATTTGGTCTTAACCTTTTCTTTCTAAATGAACAATAAAATATTCACTCTACTTTACTACAGGCTTTTTACTATTACATTCCAGATTATGCTAGATCATCTAAATCCTATTTAATTCAGATTTAGATTATTGTGGGTACAGTAGTATGCAAAACTCCATCTCTTTTTTTATTTCATAAGCAATGTATTTAGGACTGTTGTTTTGTTTAATTTGGTCTCTCTCTGGTAATGGCTTTTTACCTATATTAAACTAGAATCTTATTTCTTTGACAATGTTATGTTTTAAATCCTATGTGTGGCTATTTCCCGTGAGTCAGATTATTCCACTTCTCAGTGGTCAATCCGTCTATTTCTTAGTGTCATAGTGCTTGCTTTTTCTTAATGTGTCTCCTATAGTTATCTGTTGCTTAATAACTTGCTTATTTTAGAGTCTTAACTTTCTGCATTTGTAAGTCATTAACTGTTTTGGACCAGCTGCTAAGTTATTTCCTCCTGGCCTTCTATCTCCTACTCACATCTAAACCACCAACTGTCTTTCTAAGGAATGCGACCCTGTAACCATCTTATCTGTCTTCCTGGCAGAAGACTTAAACTGTCACCAGAGGAGAATAGCACCATGGTTTGGTCTGTTTCTACCCTAAAATACACCAACCCCTCCTCCTGGTGTCGGAGGGGTAGGTTTTTATGGCGTTACTGACCTCGCCGAGTGGGGGGTGAGGAAACAGTAATCTACCCCTCAACAAAAGTGCAGTCCTTGCTGTTTGCTTTGACTTGAGCGTCATTCCTCTTTAAAGCTGTGACCATATGTCTCCTTAAAACCCTAACCTTACTGTACCGTACATTTTTGATTCAATTAATTTACGACAGAACAAAGCTCATCAACGACTTATCAACTCTACTGTAATATTAGTCTGGTTGAGATCACAGACGGCATATTGTCTTAATCACAACTATAGCATTCTTTACTTTTAATTGAAACAGATCATTTTTGTATAACTTTGTGGATTTAATAAACCACTCCGTTTGAAATAACTACCCTCTCTTCCTGATTCCTCCTGCCTGCACCGCTGAGCGTCATAACAAAGACCCTCCAGTCTTTGTTTAAAGTATTTCCCAGGGCTTTAAAGGACAGGAATCACAACGCAGAGCAGATCAGATTAGGTTCTAATACAGAACCTAATCATTTAGCTTGGGAATTTACTACACCCCCAACTTAACACGTTAAATGACTCATTATAGCTAATTCACGCTTAACATTTTTATTGATCGGAGGGCAAGTGAAACCGTGATTATGAAATGAAGGCGTATTATTTATGACTGGCGGGCGACAGGGTGACTTGTCCGTACACACATGCTTGTGGAGTTGCAAACTCTGGGAACAAAATATGTGATTCATTCAAACGAAGCAGAAACGTATAGAGATGTTATTATTGAAACAAAATATGTCTCAAAGCTTTGAGGTATTATGAACAGTTTGAATTAGCAGGCAACAGGATTGCTAGTTCCCCCTGAGCACAGTTTACATGTTCTTAAATACATTTACTTACCTATTAGCAGCATCCTAGACGCCAGCTTGTGGGTCCTCTGTGGAGTTCTGTTTTTGTCGTCCTAATGCACTGCATAAGCTCATGGAGGGGCCAGGATCATTATTTTTGACATAGGATAACATAGGGAGGTTCGGCTTGTGGATATCATAGCATGGGGGGGGGGTTCTGGGACACTGGGGCCATGGTTACACTTACAACGTTTCATTTTCGAATTATTTCGTTTGTATGTCCAAGTTAAAAGACAACGCCGTTTTGGCAGGCAATTTCGTTTTCCTAGCAGCAACGCTCAAAGGGGGTCAAGGACGAGTGCAACATTTCTTAACCCTTTCACTGCCACACGACAGAAGGTTAGCATCCGCGGAGCTAATGACGCTAATGATGGAGCATCGCCGTCGGTTGTGTGATAGTAAAAGGGCTAACCTTCTGTATTGTCACAGTGAAAGGGTTAACCGGCTGTCGTGTGGCAGTGAAAGGGTTAAGGCCAGCTATTCAAATAAAATAATAAGTAGACATATAGACAACAAGGTTGTTATTGTGCCTTCACATGTGCATCTATTTAATGGACGATACCAGTTTGTGAAAATAAAGAATATCTAATGCCATTCTATGTATGACAGAGGTTCTCACCTTATTCTATAAAAACAATCCTATTTGACAAAGAATACCATATTAAGATGGAGAGTCCCATCTCTTCAGACACTGGATTATATAATATAATATATAATCAAGTTCAAGTTCAAGTTCTTTAATAGTTGTCATACAGAAGTACAGAATACTTTCATACAAAATGCTTCTTACTGTTACGCTCCAGAGACTGTGCTAGACAAGATAGCATCAAATAACATAATAACATAATATAGCATGAATTTAGAAGAAGAAAATGAGGTCACAGTGTTCGGTATAGACATATGTACAATGTTCTGAGTTACCATATAATATACAATACACAATACTATGCAGTGTACTAATGTACAGTACTATCTAGTGCAAAGCAGAAATGGGATGAGGTACAATTTTAGGTACAATTTACAGTAAGGTGTACGAGTTGTAGTGCAATCCTTCATCCATAAATATAAAGTGTGGGGAGTGGGTGCTACAGTGTATTTGTTTAAAGTGGGTGTGTGCTATAAGTGTGTGGAGTGGGTGCTACAGTGTGTTTGTTTAAAGTGAGTGTGTGCGTGTGGATGTGTGTGCTATGTGCGTTTGGTGGTTGTTGTTGTGTAGTGTTCATTCATTGTTCGTTTAGCAGCCTGATGGCCTGGGGATAGAAGCTTCTTCTGAGTCTTTCTGTGCTCGCCTTGAGACTCCTGTATCGCTTGCCTGACCGCAGCAGTTCAAAGAGGCAGTTGTTCGGGTGACTGGAGTCTTTAATGATTCTCTTAGCCTTGCCCTTGCAACGCTTGTAGTAAATGTTCTGGAGGGTGGGGAGCCCCCCTCCAATTGTGCGTTCGGCTGAACGTGTCACTCTTTGTAGTCTGCTTTGGTCTTGTGCAGTGCTATTCCCAAACCAGGAGGTGATGTTGCCGGTCAAGATGCTCTCTATTGTACATGAGTAGAAGTTCTTAAGGATCTTCTGGCTGACTTGGAACTTCCTTAGGCGCCTGAGGAAGTAGAGGCGTTGTCGTGCCTTCTTCACAACACTGTTAATGTGTGTGGTCCATGTCAAGTCCTCGGATATGTAGGCTCCGAGGTACTTAAAGCTGTTGACTCTCTCAACCGGTGCCCCGTCGATGCTGAGGGGGCTGTAGTCCTTGACCCCCGACCTCCTGAAGTCCACAATCATCTCCTTTGTTTTGCTGACGTTCAGGGAGAGGCTGTTTTCCTGGCACCATCCCGCCAGGACCTTGACCTCTTCCAGGTAGGCCCTCTTGTCGTTGGCAGAGATCAGGCCCACCACCACTGTGTCGTCAGCAAATTTGACGATTGTATTGCTACTCCGCTGAGCCACACAGTCGTGTGTGTACAGGGAGTAGAGGAGGGGACTCAGAACACAGCCCTGGGGGGCCCCTATGTTGAGGGTGATGGATGAGGAGGTGCAGTTGCCTGCTCTCACCACCTGGGGTCTGCCAGTCAGGAAGTCCAAGACCCACTGGCAGAGGTCATAGCCCAAGCCCAGGTCCCTGAGCTTGGCTATGAGTATGGAGGGGACTATGGTATTGAATGCCGAGCTGTAGTCGATGAATAGCATTCTCACATAGTTCCCCTGCCTCTTGTCCAGGTGTGATGCTGCTGTGTGCAGCACATGGGATATGGCGTCCTCCGTGGACCTGTTGGGGCGGTATGCAAATTGCAGGGGGTCCATGTTGATGGGGAGGGAGGAGCAGATGTAGCCCTTTACTAGCTTCTCAAAGCACTTCATGGCTATGGAGGTGAGAGCTACAGGGCGGTAGTCGTTGAGGCAAGCAGGCTTGGATTTTTTGGGTACAGGGATAATAGTGGACTTCTTCAGGCAGGTGGGGATGACAGCCTGTTCTAAGGACAGGTTAAATATGTCAGTGAATACTGGGGCCAGTTGGTCGGCACAGACTTTTAGGACGCGGCCGGGGATGCCGTCTGGACCTGCTGCCTTCCTGATATTCACTTTTTTAAAGGTCCGCCTCACCTCATGCTCTGTTACCCTGAACACTGCGCCTCCATCAGCAGCCGACCCCCCCCCCCCCATTGCCGAGGCTTGTGAGCTGGTGTTGTTATTACCAGCATCAAACCTCGCATAGAAGGTATTGAGGTCATTTGCTAAGGAGATGTCACTGTTCAGTTTGAGGGAGGCGCCTTTGTAGTCTGTCATCGTTTTGAGCCCCTGCCACATAGCTCTAGAGTCAGCTTGTTCAAACTGGAGTTCAATTTTATCCCTGTAGCGTCGTTTGGCCTCTGACACTGTCCTCCTTACGTTGTATCGCGCCACCTTGTGGTCATTCATGTTGCCTGCCTCTAGGCCGTCGTTGTATGCTTTGGTGCGCTCTCTCAGAGCTTCACGGACGGATTTGTCTACCCAGGGTTTTTGATTTGGGTAAACTTTCATTTTGGTAGTGGGGATTGTTTCTTTCACCCTAGTACAAACATAGTCCAGCACTGTCTCCGTGTAGACATTAATGTTATCTGTGTCGCGGAACACATTCCAGTCTGTGTGGTGAAACACTGACCGGATCGTCTCCTCTGACGTCACATCCCATTTCTGCACCTCTCGCGAGACTACGGGAGTACTTTTAATTCTCTGTCTGTACTTTGGTGAAAGAAAGATGGACGCGTGATCTGACTTACCAAAGCCACTATCAGAATGAGCCTTGTAGCCACCTTTAAATTGCGTGTAACAGTGATCTAGGATGTTACCGCCTCTGGTGTTGCAAGTCACATGCTGATAGAAGTCAGGCAATACCTTTCTCAGATTGGCGCTATTGAAATCTCCCAGAACTAAAATGGCGGCGTTAACATTCGCCACTTGGATTCTATTTACCTCGTCGTGTAGTCTGGAGAGCGCAACCTTGTTGCTGGCTTGCGGTGGAATATACACTCCGACCAGGACGATCGCCGTTAACTCCCTCGGGAGGAAGAAAGGACGACACTTGATGGTTATATATTCCAGTTCTGGGGAGCAGTGGTTGGATAATTCCTTCACGTTAGTTGGGTCGCTCCAATTTTTGTTAAACATGAAGGCAATACCTCCTCCACGTTGTTTACTGGACTCTGCTGATGTCCGATCCTTGCGATGGATAAAGAAGTGATCAGCCGGTTGAATTGCGTGGTCTGGGACGTCCGGCGTCAACCACGTCTCGGTGAAGCAGAGGACGTTGCAGTCCCTAACGTCTCTTTGATATTGAATCCTTGCTCGGATGTCATCCAGTTTATTGTCAATTGATTGTACATTGGCTAGCAATATACTGGGCAGTGGTGTACGGTGGCGTCTGGATCTCAGCCTGTTACGGATCCCAGCCCTCTTTCCTCGCCGTCTGGTTCCTCTGTTCCTGGGGTCTAGGAACAAAGGATCTGGTCCTGATCTCCGGAGAATTTCTTCAGGCCATTGATGCGGTTCGGAAAGCTGATCCAGTGAGTAATCCAGTTGGTAAGTTTCCCGTAATCCAATGTCTATGAGTGACTGACGGTCATATACATTAAATGCACCAACAGTTGGTACGAACAAAACTCTAAAAACTATAAATATTAACAAAAGTAAACACAGTCTCGACGGAGCGAACAGAGAGGCAGCCGGTCGGAGCAGCGCCATATCATGCTTATAATCAAGCATATAATATCACATCATATAATATAATATTAGGTTATATTAAGTATGATATGATATGATATTACTTTATGTTATATTATATCATATTATATATATTTTAGGTTAGATTAGATTAGATTAGGTTAGGTTAGGTTAGGTTAGGTTAGGTTAGGTTAGGTTATATTAAATTAGATTAGGTTAGGTTAGGTTAGGTTAGGTTAGGTTAGGTTAGGTTAGGTTAGGTTATATTAAATTAGATTAGGTTAGGTTAGGTTAGGTTAGGTTAGGTTAGATTAAATTAGATTAGGTTAGATTAGATTAGATTTAGATTGGATTAGATTAGATTAGATTCGATTAAATTAAATTAAATTAAATTAAATTAAATTAATTAAATTAAATTAAATTAAATTAAATTAAATTAAATTAAATTAATTAAATTAAATTAAATTAAATTAAATTAAATTAAATTAAATTAAATTACATTGTGTTAGGTTAGGTTAGGTTAGATTCGGTTAGGTTATGTTAGATTAGATTCGATTCGATTAAATTAAATTAGATTAGATTATGTTAGGTTATGTTAGATTACACCAAAGACTTATCATCAAATCTGGTGATGTTTTGTCACTTTATACATTTTCAGAAACATTGGAGGCCTGTGGCGGAATTCAATCAGCACAACATGAATGAAACCACAGGGTGAACATTAGCTCAAAGTAAAAGATTATACAGAACCCCCACACATTCCTTTATCATGAGAGTGTTTTTACACTGTGTTTTATGATCATATACACATGACATGACTACCTTTGAGGTGTGCTGTTCCTACACACACACACACACACACACACACACACACACACACACACACACACACACACACACACACACACACACACACACACACACACACACACACACACACACACACACACACACACACACACACACACACACACACACACACACACACACACACACACACACACACACACACACACACACACACACACACACACACACACACACACACACACACACACACACACACACACACCACCACCCCCAGGGCTGGGCTGAGACCAAAATCGGCGCTGGCATTTTTGGCCCAGACCGGCCCACCATAATCAGTCAGACACCACCCACCAGTACACCATCCTTGCGGACCCCTTAAATATGCATACCTACTGTACTATTCCCCCAAACCACTACAAAGCTGGGTACTAAGTGCCATGGACAAGTGGACCAGTGCAACTGGACCAGTGTACTCACTCACTCTTGGCTGAATCTGGTTTTGGGTGGTGATGTAAAAACACCTGCATCATAGCAGGCTCAGGATGGGCAAAGTAGTCTACAGCCTGTTCATCCCTGTCTCTCTCCTCCACAACCTGGCTTGACTAGACATTTTCAATTCATCAGGACATATATGACATAC
>NW_028174866.1:1146219-1148719 GCF_963971535.1 Notolepis coatsorum
TAATATCATATAATATCACATCATATAATATAATATTAGGTTATATTAAATATGATATGATATGATATTTCTTTATATATCATATTAGGTTAGATTAGATTAGATTAAATTAAATTAGATTAGATTATGTTAGGTTAGGTTAGATTACACCAAAGACTTCTCATCAAATCTGGTGATGTTTTGTCACTTTATACATTTTCAAAAACATTGGAGGCCTGTGGCGGAATTCAATCAGCACAACATGAATGAAACCACAGGGTGAAACATTAGCTCAAAGTAACAGATTATACAGAACCCACACACATTCCTTTATCATGAGAGTGTTTTTACACTGTGTTTTATGATCATATACACATGACATGACTCCCTTTGAGGTGTGCTGTTCACACACACACACACACACACACACACACACACACACACACACACACACACACACACACACACACACACACACACACACACACACACACACACACACACACACACACACACACACACACACACACACACACACACACACACACACACATGTCCATCGTGTTCGATGATGACGCTTGCTCCAGGGATGGGGTGAGGGGGGGGGTTAGCGACGCTGCAGCTGGTGCCACTTCTCGTGGGCGTTGAGTCCGATCCTTGACCGGCACACCCGTCCACAGATGGTGCAAGGGAAGCCAGATAGTAGTAAGTGCAAGTGGACCAGTGTACTCACTCACTATTGGCTGAATCTTGTTTTGGGTGGTGATGTAAAAACACCTGCATCATAGCAGGCTCAGAATGGGCAAAGTAGTCTATAACCTGTTCATCCCTGTCTCTCTCCTCCACAACCTGGCTTGACTAGACATAAGGAGAGAGAGATGATTACAATTAACTGGTACATTCAGGTCCAGAATGGTTGGAATTCCCTGACAAAGATGTGCAAAAAGCTGTACAATTTAAACAATACCATACTGGTAATGAGCAAATAGTTGTTTATTCAATGAATGCATGGAGCTGTTCCATCTTATTTCATTTGATACTAACTACTCAGTTCATACAGATTTCAAGTATTCAAATATCAATGATGAATATTGCATAAGGTTTACACAGTTAATAGATCACCTTCTTGTTTTATATTCATGTTCAGAGAGGAGTAATAGTTAGATCTTTGTATGTGATTTATATGGCAATTAAATCAATGGTGTGTTTGTTTGGGGAGTTTGACCTACAGTTAATGTGCCTACCACGTGAAGGTGCATGATCAATGGACAGCACAAAAACTATTTGTGTAGGTGGAGACTATAGCTACCACAGATAGTAATAAGTTATAAGAGTAAGTAATCCATACCATATATATCCTAATAGTTACCTTATTACCATACTTTGCTGAAAATAAACTTTGCTGCCTGTTGTGAATGTGTTTTTCCCTGTAGGCTAATACATAAGTAGGCATACATTTTTGCAGTTGAGCAAAAATTAGCAGTTGAGTAGGCTGGCTATATGTGCTGTGTTTTTATGTCTTCCATCGAGGACCACCTTGGAAATAAGTGTTTTAATGAATGCTTTTAGGTGATATCCTCAGGAATACAAATTAGCAAGATAATTTGTTTTTATGATGTGTTTTTAATTTCCAAATACAAATCTAATCAAATCAAAAAAGCAGTTTTTGCAGTTGAGCTACAGGTGTTGTACATTATACAGCCTTTTCATGCATCTTTATCAAGGGAACCCTTATCCTAATGATTTTTTAAATAATGTTATGATGATACAATATGGACCTAGTAGTTGGGTCATCTGTGGCACTTCGTTTCTCAATGGATTTGTCATCTAGGAGAGTTAATAAACACATTTAGCCAGGGTTTATTTTTTAAAGAAGGCGGGGGTAATTTGTGAGACCAAAATCCAAAATGGCTGCTGTGGAAATTAACTTTTTAATGGTTTGACCTACAATGATGCACAATATGGTACCAGCCCCCTCTCAGTCATGTACCAGCCCCCTCTCAGTCATGTACCAGCCCCCTCTCAGTCATGTACCACAGCCCCCTCTCAGTCATGTACCAGCCCCCTCTCAGTCATGTACCAGCCCCCTCTCAGTCCTGTATACCAGCCACCTCTCAGTCATGTACCACAGCCCCCTCTCAGTCATGTACCACAGCCCCATCTCAGTCATGTACCAGCCCCCTCTCAGTCATGTACCACAGCCCCATCTCAGTCATGTACCACAGCCCCATCTCAGTCATGTACCAGCCCCCTCTCAGTCATGTACCACCCCCCTCTCAGTACCTGCACGACTGGCGGGGGGGTGCTTAGTAAGATATGTGATTGGGCCAGCCCAGTGTCAGTCAGTACCAATGGGCCGCTGTCCCAGCCTAGTAGTGGGCCGGTCGTTGACCAAATGTAATTTTTTTGTTTTTTGTTTTACATACTTTTTTTTATATTTTTTAAATCATAACGGCCCAAATATGTGTCGGCCCACCGTATGCCAGATGGCCAGTCCAGGCCTGCCCACCCCTTACACACA